>NC_036867.1:2162574-2197954 GCF_002910315.2 Salvelinus sp. IW2-2015
CTACTATTATTCTGACATTTCACATTCTTAAAATAAAGTGGTGATCCTAACTGACCTAAGACAGGGAATTTTTACTATGATTAAAAGTCAGGAATTGTGAAAAACTGAGTTTTAATGTATTTGGCTAAGGACTATGTAAACTTCAGACTTCAACTATATGTAAATAAAGTATTTCTGTTTTTGCTTTGTCATTATGGGTATTGTGTGTAGACTGATGAGGGAAAACATTTATTTAATCCATTTTAGAACAAGGCTGTAATGTAACAAAATGTGGAAAAAGGGAAGGGGTCTGAATACTTCCCGAATGCATTGTAAATATACAAATGAATGACAAAGTACAGAACAGTTATTGACAAGAACAACATAAGATATTACATTAAATTAAGAGTTATATATTTGAAAGACACCAAGAGACAAAAATGCTATTTACACACTTGTATACAGTACAGTTAAATTAGATCTTTAGAAATAGGAGAGGCGCTGTGATACAAGATGTTTTCTGAACTAAACTTGCCTTTTGCCTGAGTAACCTCTGGTGGCGCAGAGCATTCCTGATGAACATGCTCTATACATAACTGAGTAACCTCTGTTGGCAGAGCATTCCATGATGACATGGCTTCATATACATCAACTGAGTATCCTCTGGTGGCAGAGCATTCCATGATGACATGGCTCTATACATAACTGAGTAACCTCTGTTGGCAGAGCATTCCATGATGACATGGCTCTATACATAACTGAGTAACCTCTGTTGGCAGAGCATTCCATGATGACATGGCTCTATAGCATAACTAGTAACCTTCTGTTGGCAGGCATTCCATGATGACATGGCTCTATACATAACTGAGTAACCTCTGTTGGCAGAGCATTCCATGATGACATGGCTCTATACATAACTGAGTAACCTCTAGTGTAACCTCTGAGTAATCTCTAGTGTAACCTCTGAGTAACCTCTGCTTTTGGTTTGGGTACAGTGAAGAAACCCACAGTGGCATGTCTGGTGGGGTATGTCTATTTGAAAGTGTATTCAAATGTTTCTTAAAAAGACTAGAAGAGAAGTAGTCAATTTCTCCTCAACCATGAAAGACTATGATGCATGTTGTTGATGTTAGTTCTCTGTGTGCCGTTAAGGGAAAGGCGTGCTGCTTTGTTTTGAGCCAGTTGCAGCTTTGCAAGGTCTTTCTTTGCTTCACCTGACCATATTACTGGACGGTAATCAAGATGGGACTAAATCAGAGATTGAACAACTAGTACAGTTGTTCTTTGTGTCAAAAACACAAAACATATTTTTATAACAGACACACCTTTCCACTACTTTGTCAATATGACTTGACCATGATAACTGACCAACCAATGTCAATCCTATGAGTTCAGCTTCTTCAACTTGTTCAATGTCACACCCTTTATAAACAACTCCAGTTGAGGTTTAGGTCTAACATAATGCTTTGAACCAAATACAATGCTTTTAATTTTAGATTAATTTAAAACCAATGTATTGTGGATTACCCATTCTGACACTGACTGGAACTCCTTGCTGAGAGTCTGAGCTCACTGGCTGTAGGTGCTGATGTGTAAAGTGTGCAATCATCAGCGTACATAGTCATTTTAGCTTCTTGTAAGACAAGAGGCAAATAGAGAAGAGTAACGGCCCAAGGCAACTGCCCGGAGGGACACGGCACTGTACATATCTGATGTTAGAGAAGCTTCCGTTGAAGTACACTCTCTGTGTTGTATTGTAAAAGTAACTCTCCAACCTTGAGATGGCAGGAGATGTAAAGCCATAACAAGTGAGTTTTCTTCAATAACATTATGATCAATAACATCAAAGGCTGCACTGAAATCTAACAATACCGCTCCATCATCTTATTATCCAGTTATTTTAGCCAATCATCAGTCATCTGAGTCAGTGCAGTGCAAGTTGAGTGCCCTTCTCTATATGCATGCTGAAAGTCAGTAGTTGACTTGTTCTTTGAAAAATAGCATTGTATTTGTTCGAACACAATTTTCTCCATCAGTTTACTAAGAACAGGCAGCAAACTGATTGGTCGGCTGTTAGAGCCAGCAAATGGTTCTTTACTATTTTTAGGTAGTGGAATTACTTTAGATTCCTTCCACAACTGTGGACACACACACACTCCTTTATGCTTTGGTTAAAGACATGGCAAATAGGGGTGGCAATACAGTCCACTACCATTCTCAATAGTTTCCCATCTCGGTTATCTATACCTCGTCGTGTATCATAATTGATGGATAACAATTGTTTTTCCACCTCTTCCACACAAACTTGACCAAATTCAAAACAGCAATACTTCTCTTGAATTATTAGATCTTCAATACCCACATACAGTATGATGGTTCACTGTTCAATGTCATGTTATTTCTCAATTTTTCTACTTTACCAGTGGTTACTGAAATGATTGGCTCTATTAAAGGTTTTGCTATAAATTACCCATAAACTTCAATGAACGATGGAGATGAATTGTGTTTTCTGCCCATATTTATCCATTGTTTTTTCAGCTAAGCAGCCTGACTTTGACTAGGTACCGGTAACCCCTGTATATAGCCTCGTTATTGTTATGTACATTTCTTGTGTTACTTCTTGATTGATTAGATTTTTTTAAATTTAGTTTATTTAGTAAATATTTTCTTAACTCTATTTCTTTAACTGCATTGTTGGTTAAGGGCTTGTAAATAAGCATTTCACGGTAAGGTCTACTGCACCTGTTGTATTTGGCGCATATGACAAATACTATTTGATTTAATGATCAGTCAAGGGACATGGTTGGTTGCATTCTGGATAATTGTAATAAAAACTGTCATTTGTGTATCAGGTAAAGAGTATATGATGAAATGTGGAGCTCAATTATATATTTTTTGAATGGCTGAGCTTTACTATGGGCGAGAGGTGGGAACAAGTCACTATTATTCGAGTCACAAGGTTCAAGTCTCAAGTCGAGTCCCAAGTAGAACGGGTCAAGAATCGAGTCAAGCCCAAGTCGTTCATTCTAAGAGCAAGTCCAGTCAAGTCACAAACACCATATCATACAAAATATACAAGTAGATTCACCAAATATACATGGGCAATAGCCCAAAAGAAATAGCCTCTGTATCAGGCTTAACCTGTCCTATCTGAACGGACACAGGTAGAGGGCAAGACTACACAGCCTCCCCTTGAGAAACCAAATGGAATCTGTCAAACAGAGGAACTCAAACAGGAAGGCCTACATAATATAAGCACCCAATTGGCAAGTAAACTGGTTATTCTACAATGTAAAAGGCAATTTCCACATCTATTGTTACATTGCTACATTTGTCTTAATCAGACTTAATGATTATTAATTATATTTCAACACCATGCACACATGGAACAATCATTTCCTCTTACTCAACGTTTTTGTATTTATTTTATTTAACCTTTATTTAACCAGGTAGGCCAGTTGAAAACAAGTTGTCATTTACAACTGCGACCTGGCCCAGATAAAGCAAAGCAGTACGACAAAAAAACAACAACACAGTCAATAACACAATAGAAAATAAAAATATAAAAATCTATGCACAGTGTGTGCAAATGTAGAAGAGTAGGGATGTTGTCAATAAATAGGCCATAGAGGCGAAATAATTACAATTTAGCATTAATACTGGAGTGATAGATGTGCAGATGATGATGTGCAAGTAGAGATACTGGGGTGCAAAAGAGCAAGAGGGTAAGGAATAATATGGGGATGGGGTAATTGGATGGGCTATTTACAGATGGGCTGTGTACAGGTACAGTGATGGTAAGCTGCTCTGACAGCTGACGCTTAAAGCTAGCGAGGGAGATATAAGACTGCAGCTTCAGAGATTTTTGCAATTCGTTCAAGTCATTGGCAGCAGAGAACTGGAAGGAAATGCGGCCGAAGTAAGTGTTGGCTTTGGGGATGACCAGTGCAATATACCGACTGGAGCGCGTGCTACGGTGACCAGTGGCTGAGATAAGGCGGAGCTTATAGACGACCTGGAGCCAGTGGGTTTGGCGACGGATATGTAGTGAGGGCCAGCCAACGAGAGCATACAGGTCGCAGTGGTGGGTAGTATATGGGGCTTTGGTGACAAAACGGATGGTACTGTGATAGACTACATTTGCTGAGTAGAGTTTTGGGGCTATTTTGTAAATGACATTGCTGAAGTCAAAGATCGGTAGGATGGTCAGTTTTACGGGGGTATGTTTGGCAGCATGAGTGAAGGAGGCTTTGTTGCGAAATTGGAAGCCGATTCTAGATTTAATTTTGAATTGGAGATGCTTAATGTGAGTCTGGAAGGAGAGTTTACAGTCTAACCAGACACCTAGGTATTTGTAGTTGTCCCCATATTCTAAGTCAGTAGAATCTGACTCCAAAGCGTGGAGCGCAGGCCACGTAGCTTGTTTCTATGCGCACTAAGGCACGGGCGGTCCTACTACGCACAACAAAAATGATAGACATAGGACTTATGCCACGTTCAAAACAACTTGGAACCTGAAAAATACGAGGTCAAATCATGACGTCAGTGATCTTCAGGTCAGGAAAAGTTGGAGCTATAGAAAGAGGCCCTAGTTCCCGAGTTGGATTTGAGTTGGATGACCGTTCAAATCGATTTTTCCCAGTCGGAGCTCCTATTTCCAAGTTCCCAGTTGTTTTGAACGCACTGATCTCGGAAGAAGGAGATAACTCCGACATAACCCAGAAAAGGGAAATATGAACAAAGGAAACCTTATAAATGTAATAAATTAACGTAACTTCTACCTCATGAGTCATGCGAACGTTAATGTGCACTATAAACGTCACACCCACTCAGAGCAGGTTAAGAAATGGTTGGCTATAAAATGAAAATGTATCGTAGGCATATCAAACATGAAAAATAAATGTGTTGCAATAAACGGTAAGGGGATGAAATGATGAAACGCTAGCAATTTTTGAAGTATTGAATGGAATCTATATTTACCACATAGGGTTTATACATTGAAACGTGTGAAAGCAACAGCAAACATTTCAACGAGAAAAAAGGCACTCCACGCCTATGGTGCATCTTTGCCACAGTAATAATTCATTTTAACAAAAACATTCCAAATGCAAGCTTTTTAAGTAAATTATCAATTAAAAGCAATTGTTAGGATGCATACCAAAAGACCAGTAGGCATATATGCTAGAAATTGCTGCCTCAATGCTGGTGAGCTTGCAAAGTAATTTTTTTTTATTATGCCAATCCTCTCTCCATACAATTTGCATTTGTGCTGCACCCAATCCTATAGCAGTACAGCAAAGCAGCAACTTGTTCGCTAGCTCACCCGACCTGTATTGATTGACAGTCTGCTGGTCCAATCAGAGTCCCGAGTGTGTGTTTTCCAAACCAATCTTTTTTTGCGAGGGCAATGCTGCGGCAACTGTCTCTGGCTGCGTGTAGAGTAATCCATGTAGACTCTGTGCCAAAGAATTAGTGTCAAAACGTTACAAAACCTGGCCAGATAATTTCAAGTCCATGTCAAGTGTCAAGTTATTTTATTTTCTATCGAGTCTAAAGTCATCAAATTTGTGACTTGAGTCAGACTCGAGTCCAAGTCATTTGACTAGAGTCCACAACTCTGCTATGGGCTACTAGGTTCCAGCCTAGCATCAATCACTTAAATTAGCCAAATAAAATGAATGTCATCACTCAGATGACTGAGATATGAAAATATAAACCTTCGAAGCTTCCTTCACTTTAAATGAACTTTGGATCTGTTCCAGAAGGAGTGAGAGCGGGGGGGGTGGCACAAAAAAGAGAGAGAGTGAGATAGAAATCAAATCAAATTGGTCACATACACATTGTTAGCAGATGTTATTGCGAGTGTAGTGAAATGCTTGTTCTTTAGTTCCGACAGTGCAGTAATATCTAACAAGTAATCTAACAATTCCACAACAACTGCCTAATACACACACATCTAAGTAAAGGGATGGAATAAGAATATATACATATAAATATATGGATGAGCGATGACCGAGCGGCATAGGCAAGATGCAATAGATGGTATTGAATACAGTATATACATATGAGATGAGTAATGCAAGATATGTAAACATTATTAAAGTGGCATTATTAAAGTGGCCAATGATTTCAAGTCTGTATGTAGGCAGCAGTCTCTCTGTGTTAGTGATGGCTGTTCAACAGTCTGATGGCATTGCGATAGAAACTGTTTTTCCAGTCTCTCGTTCCCAGCTTTGATGCACCTGTACTGACCTCGCCTTCTGGATGGTAGCAGGGTGAACAGGCAGTGGCCTGTTGGGTGCCATATGTGTCCTGGAGGGCAGGTAGTTTGCCCCCGGTGATACAGCACGACAGGATGCTCTCAATTGTGCATCTGTAAAAGTTTGTGATGGTTTTAGGTGACAAGCCAAATTTCTTCAGCCTCCTGAGGTTGAAGAGGCGCTGTTGCGCCTTCTTCACCACACTGTCTGTGTGGGTGGACCACTTCAGTTTGTCTGTGATGTGTACGCCGAGGAACTTAAAACTTTCCACCTTCTTCACTGCTGTCCCGTCGATGTGGGTAGGGGGGTGCTCCCTCTGCTGTTTCCGGAAGTCCACGACCATCTCCTTTGTTTTGTTGATGTTGAGTGAGAGGTCGTTTTTCCGACACCACACTCCAAGTGCCCTCACCTCCTCTCTGTAGGCTGTCTCGTCATTGTTGGTAATCAAGCCCACTGCTGTTGTGTCGTCTGCAAACTTGAGTTTGAGGCGTGCATGGCCACGCAGTCAAATCAAATCAAATCAAATGTATTTATACTTATATCAGCTGATATCTCAAAGTGCTGTACAGAAACCCAGCCTAAAACCCCAAACAGCAAGCAATGCAGGTGTAGAAGCACAGTGTCTAGGAAAAACTCCCTAGAAAGGCCAAAACCTAGGAAGAAACATAGAGAGGAACCAGGCTATGAGGGGTGGCCAGTCCTCTTCTGGCTGTGCTGGTGGATTATAACAGAACATGGCCAAGATGTTCAAATGTTCATAAATGACCAGCATGGTCAAATAATAATAATCACAGTAGTTGTCGAGGGTGCAGCAAGTCAGCACCTCAGGAGTAAATGTCAGTTGGCTTTTCATAGCCGATCATTAAGAGTACCTCTACCACTCCTGCTGTCTCTAGAGAGTTGAAAACAGCAGGTCTGGGACAGGTAGCAGTCCGGTGAACAGGTCAGGGTTCCATAGCCGCAGGCAGAACAGTTGAAACTGGAGCAGCAGCACGGCCAGGTGGACTGGGGACAGCAAGGAGTCATCATGCCAGGTAGTCCTGAGGCATGGTCCTAGGGCTCAGGTCCTCCGAGAGAGAGAAAGAAAGAGAGAAAGATAGAATTAGAGAGAGCATACTTTAAATTCACACAGGACACGAATAAGACAGGAGAAGTACTCCAGATATAACAAACTGACCCTAGCCCCCCGACACATAAACTACTGCAGCATAAATACTGGAGGCTGAGACAGGAGGGGTCAGGAGACACTGTCGGCCCCATCCGATGATACCCCCGGACAGGGCCAAACAGGAAGGATATAACCCCACCCACTTTGCCAAAGCACAGCCCCCACACCACTAGAGGGATATCTTCAGCCACCAACTTACCATCCTGAGACAAGGCCGAGTATAGTCCACAAAGATCTCCGCCACGGCACAACCCAAGTGGGGGCGCCAACCCAGACATGGGTGAACAGGGAGTACAAGAGGGGGCTGAGCACGCACCCTTGTGTGGCCCCAGTGTTGAGGATCAGCGATGTGGAGATGTTGTTTCCTACCTTCCCCAACCTGGGGGCGGCCCGTCAGGAAGTCCAGGACCCAATTGCACAGGGCGGGGTTGAGACCCAGGGCCTCAAGCTTAATAATAAGCTTGGAGGGGCTATGGTGTTGAATGCTGAGCTGTAGTCAATGAACAGCATTCTTACATAGGTATTCCTCTTGTCCAGATGGGATAGGGCAGTGCGCAGAGTGATGGCGATTGCGTTGTCTGTAGATCTATTGGGGCGGTATGCAAATTGAAGTGGGTCTAGAGTGGCAGGTAAGCTGGAGGTGATATGATCCTTGACTAGTCTCTCAAAGCACTTCATGATGGCAGAGGTGAGTGCTAAGGGGGAATAGTAATTTAGTTCAGTTACCTTTGCCTTCTTGGGTACAGGAACAATGGTGGCAATCTTGAAGCATGTGAGGACAGCAGACTGGGATAGGGAGAGTATGAATATGTCTGTAAACACACCAGCCAACTGGTCTGCGCATGCTCTGAGGACGCATGAGAGAGAGAAAGATAGAGAGTCAACAAGTGATAGTGGAATAGAGAGAGAGGGAAAGAGAGGAAGGGGTCAAGAGAGCAGACCGTCAGAGAAACAGTGGACTGTTTATTTTTCACCTTTTAGAAGTCATCAACGTAAGTGATTGCCAGACGCTACAGTGACATCTTGTTCTGGGCTGAGTGACATAGAATGTCGATAGGGGTAAATGTCACCAAGGTTGAAGGTGTCAGACTTCATCAGTTAAATGATTCATACTCCTCTGCAGATCATGTGATGAAAAGTGTTAATGCAGTTTAGAGGCAACAAGTGCAACCAGGGAAATAGATAGGTAAAGTATTAAATGATAGTATATATTTAATATGCCTAGTGTGTAGGCATATTAAACAATAGTATATTAGTGTGTAGGCATATTAAACAATAGTATATTAGTGTGTAGGCATATTAAATGATAGTATATTAGTGTGTAGGCATATTAAACGATTGTATATTTGTGTGTAGGCATATTAAACAATAGTATATTCGTGTATAGGCATATTAAACGAAACTATAGTGAAACATAAATATAAACGCAACATGCAACAATTTAAAATATTTTGCTGAGTTACAATTCATATAAGGAAATCAGTCAATTGAAATAAATGAATTAGGCCCTAATCTATGGATTTCACATGAGTGGGCGCAGCATAGGCCATCCCACTTGGGAGCCAGGCTGACCCACTGGAGAGCCAGGTCCAAGCAATAATATAAAAGTTTGTTTTTCCCCACAAAAGGGCTTTATTACAGACAGAAATAATCGTCCGTACCCCACCCTCCCCCCTCTGACGATTCCGCAGGTGAAGAAGCCGGATGTGGAGGTCCTGAGCTGGCGTGGTTACATGTGGTCTGCGGTTGTGAGGGCGGTTGGATGTACTACCAAGTTCTCTAAAACGATGTTGGAGGCGGCTTATGGTAGAGAAATTAACATTAAATTCTCTGTATACATTTCAATCTCTTTTTTCCATTTTCAAAATAAATATACATTCCTGCAACCCGCCTCACCCAATGTGGTACGGATCAGCTATTTAGCTACTAGCTATTTAGTCATTGTTAGCCTCTGCTAGCGGTCTTTACCTTTAGCTCGGACTCCTGCCGCTTTAGCCTGGATAGCCCGGATAATACCTGCCAGTCTGCACAGCGCGATACCAGCCCTGAGCATATCGGACTGCTTTTTTCCACTACATCACCCGATTCCTGCCGCAAACTCTGGACCATTACACCGGATCTTCGCAGCTAGCTAGTTGCTACCGAGGAGCTATTGTGGCTAACGCCCTTGTCCAGAAGCATGCACCAGTTAGCCCCGAGCTAGGCCCATCTCCCGGCTAGCAAACGAAGTACACCAACTACAACACTTCTCTTTCCAATTGGCCTGGACCCTTTGTCAAAACGGAGCCTGCCGATCCATCACGACTGGTCTGCTGGTCTGCTGGCGTAACTCGGCCGATGTGCTCTCAACGGCCTCTGGTTGTTTGTTGATGATCCTTCTGCTAGCCCCAGCCTGCTAGCTACCTGAATGCCGTGTCTCCCGCTCGCTCAACGTAGTAATCGACTACCGAACTGTTCCCTGTTTCATCTAATGCTGCTCATTGGACCCTATGATCACTCGGCTACACAGCCGATGCCTGCTGGACAGTCCATTAACACGAACCGGAACCCCGAACAGAAGCTAGCCCGCTAACTAGCTACTAGCTAGTAGTAAGTTAGCCACTGCTAGTGGTCATCAGCTAACCTTAGCCCGGTCAACTCCTGCCAGTCTGCACAGCGTGATTCAACCCAGAGCTTACCGGACTGCTTTGTCTCCACCAAATATCCATATCTCCGGATTCCTGCCACAAGCTCTGAACCTTTTCACCTGGATCAGTGCAGCTAGCTAGCTATCCGAGTGGCTACTCCTGGCTAACGTCTCTGTCCTGAAGCAAAAACCAGTTAGCCGGGAACTAGCCTCATGCTAGACCCATCTCCCGGCTAGCTGAAGAGTCCATCAGCCACTCCTTGGGCTACAATACCTATTTTGCCAATTGCCCTGGACCCCTTTTACTGCCGACACGGAGCCCCGCCGATCCATCACAACTGGTCTACCGACGTAATCTGCCCGAGGGTGTCACGCCCTGACCTTAGAGAGCCTTTTTATTTATCTTTTTGGTAGGTCGGGGGTGTGATTTGGGTGGGCAATCTAGGTGTTCTATTTCTTTGTTGGCCGGGTATGGTTCCCAATCAGAGGCAGCTGTCTATCGTTGTCTCTGATTGGGGATCATACTTAGGCAGCCTGTTTTCCACCTGAGTTTGTGGGAACTTGTTTTTGCATAGTTGCTGTCTAGCCCTGCAGAACTTTACGTTCGGTTTTGTATTTTGTTGTTTTGTCGGAGTTCATTATTAAATATCATGAACACTTTCCATGCTGCGCTTTGGTCTCATTCATTTGACGACGGACTTAACAGAAGATCCCACCACCAAAGGACCAAGCAGCGTGGCCAGGAGGAGCAGGGATCCTGGGCRCGGGAGAAAAGTGAGTGGAGGACATCATGGACATGGGAGGAGGTTATGGCAGGGGACAAGACCCTGCCATGGAAGCAGGCGGAGGCAGCGAAGAAGGATCAACGACGACTCCGGGATTCGCAACCACGATGGAGGCCCGAGAGGCAGTCCTCAATTCTTTTTGGGGGAGGCACACGGAGTGGTCGGCGGAGCCGAGGGGTGAACCAGAGCCAGTCAGGGAGTCGAGTGAGGAACTCGATGAAAGATTCCGGAGAGAGGTGTTGGCGTTGAGAGTGCTGCAGAGCGGGCGTGCTGAGGAGCGTGACACCAGTCCGGTGTCATATGCACCAGTTTCACGCATCTGGCCTCCAGTTCGCCACCCCAGTCCGGTACGTCCTGTGTCTCCTTCACGCACTCGCTTTAAGGAGCGTATGAACATTCAGGCACCATGTTATGCGGTTCTACGCACCGTGTCTCCAGTGCGCCTTCACAGCCCAGTGCGTCCTGTGCCAGCTCCCCGCATTTGCCAGGCTAAAGGGAGCATCCAGCCAGAACGGGTTGTGCCAGCTCTACGCTCCAGACCTCCAGTGCGCCTCCACAGTCCAGTACGTCTTATGCCTCCTCTCCGCACTCGCCCTGAGGTGCGTGTCATCAGCCCGGTACCACCTGTACCGGTCCCACGCATCAGGCCTCCAGTGCGCCTCCACAGTCCAGCGCTTCCGGGAACAGTTCCCAGTCCGGAGCCTCCAGCGACGGTCTCCAGTCCGGAGCCTGCAGCGACGGTCCCCGGTCAGGAGCCTGCAGCGACGGTCTACGGTCCAGAGCCTCCAGCGACGGTCCCCGGTCCGGAGCCTCCAGCGACGGTCTCCAGTCCGGAGCCTGCAGTAACGGTCCCCAGTCAGGAGCCTGCAGCGACGGTCCCCAGTCAGGAGCCTGCAGCGACGGTCCCCAGTCCGGAGCCTCCAGCGACGGTCCCCAGTCCGGAGCCACCAGCGACGGTCCCCAGTCCGGCGCTTCCAGAGACGGTTCCCAGTCCGTAGTCCGCGACGACGATCCACGGTCTGGTTCCTCCGGCGACGATCCACGGTCCGGTTCCACGGAAGCGGAGGGATCAGCGAGCGGAGCGGGGTCTACGTCCCGAACCGGAGCCGCCACCGAGGCTAGATGCCCACCCGGACCCTCCCCCATGGAGTCAGGTTTTGCGAACCGGAGTCCGCACCTTTGGGGGGGGTACTGTCACGCCCTGACCTTAGAGAGCCTTTTTATTTATCTTTTTGGTTAGGTCGGGGTGTGATTTGGGTGGGCAATCTAGGTGTTCTATTTCTTTGTTGGCCGGGTATGGTTCCCAATCAGAGGCAGCTGTCTATCGTTGTCTCTAATTGGGGATCATACTTAGGCAGCCTGTTTTCCACCTGAGTTTGTGGGAACTTGTTTTTGCATAGTTGCTGTCTAGCCCTGCAGAACTTTATGTTCGGTTTTGTATTTTGTTGTTTTGTCAGAGTTCATTATTAAATATCATGAACACTTTCCACGCTGCGCTTTGGTCTCATTCATTTGATGACTGACGTAACAGAGGTGGTTTCAACAGGCTCCTCCGTCGCGACGTCCCCTGAAGGCCCATCCGCTAGCCTGCTAGCCGCGGCCCCCTAGCTGTCTAGAGCATATTGGACTGTTAGCTGAAGAGGTCCATCAGCCAATTTCTTGGGCTACAATACCTATTTTGCCAATTGGCCTGGACCCTTTTACTGCCTCCATGGAGCCCTGCCGATCCATCACGACTGGTCTGCCGACGTAACCGTCCGAGGGGGCTACAACAGACTCTTCCGTTGCAACGTCCCCCTAAGCCCTTCTGCTAGCCTGCTATCCCCAGCCCACTAGCTGTCTGAATCACAGTGTCTCCAGCTCGCCTAGCTACTCACTGGTCCCTATGATCACTTGGCTACGCATGACCCTCCCTAATGTCATTGCTGTTTTGGTTAGTGATTATTGTCCTATTTCACTGCTGAGCCTCCAGCCCTGCTCAATATGCCTTAGCTAGCCCTTTTGTTCCACCTCCCACACATGTGGTGACCTCACCTGGTTTAAATGATGTCTCTAGAGACAAAACCTCTCTTATCGTCACTCAATGCCAAGGTTTACCTCCACTGTACTCACATCCTACCATACCCTTGTCTGTACATTATGCCTTGAATCTATTCTTCCGCGCCCAGAAAACGGCTCCTTTTACGCTCTGTTCTGAACGCACGAGATGACCAGTTCTTATAGCCTTTAGCCGTTCCGTTATCCTACTCCTCCTCTGTTCCTCTGGTGATGTAGAGGTTAATCCAGGCCCTGCAGCGACTGCCTCCACTCCCATTCCCAATGCGCTCTCATTTGTTGACTTCTGTAACCGTAAAAGCCTTGGTTTAATGCATGTTAACATTAGAAGCCTCCTCCCTAAGTTTGTTTTATTCACTGCTTTAGCACACTCTGCCAACCCGGATGTCCTAGCCGTGTCTGAATCCTGGCTTGGGAAGGACACCAAAAATCCTGAAATTTCCATCCCTAACTATAACTTTTTCCCACAAGATAGAACTGCCAAAGGGGGAGGAGTTGCAATCTACTGCAGAGATAGCCTGCATAGTTCTGTCCTACTATCCAGGTCTGTGCCCAAACAATTCGAGCTTCTACTTCTAAAAATCCACCTTTCCAGAAACAAGTCTCTCACAATTGCCGCTTGTTATAGAKCGCCTTCAGCCCCCAGCTGTGCCCTGGACACCATATGTGAATTGATTGCCCCCCATCTATCTTCAGAGCTCACACTGTTAGGTGACCTAAACTGGGACATGCTTAACACCCCGGCCGTCCTACAATCTAAGCTAGATGCCCTCAATCTCACACAAATTATCAATGAACCTACCAGGTACAACCCCAAATCCGTAAACACGGGCACCCTCATAGATATCATCCTGACCAACCTGCCCTCTAAATACACCTCTGCTGTCTTCAACCAGGATCTCAGCGATCACTGCCTCATTGCCTGCATCTGTAATGGGTCTGTGGTCAAATGACCACCCCTCATCACTGTCAAACACTCCCTAAAACACTTCAGCGAGCAGGCCTTTCTAATCGACCTGGCCCGGGTATCCTGGAAGGATATTTACCTCATTCTGTCAGTAGAGGATGCCTGGTTATTCTTTAAAAGTGCTTTCCTCACCATCTTAAATAAGCATGCCCCATTTAAAAAATTTAGAACCAGGAACAGATATAACCCTTGGTTCACTCCAGACCTGACTGCCCTTGACAGCACAAAAACATCCTGTGTCGTACCGCATTAGCATCGAATAGCCCCCGCGATATGCAACTTTTCAGGGAAGTTAGGAACCAATATAGACAGGCAGTTAGGAAAGCAAAGGCTAGCTTTTTCAAACAGAAATTTGCATCCTGTAGCACAAACGCCAAAAAGTTCTGGGACACTGTAAAGTCCATGGAGAACAAGAGCACCTTCTCCCAGCTGCCCACTGCACTGAGGCTAGGAAACACTGTCACCACCGATAAATCCACGATAATTGAGAATTTCAATAAGCATTTTTCTACTGCTGGCCATGCATTCCACCTGGCTACCCCTACCCCGGTCAACAGCCCTGCACCCCCCACAGCAACTTGCCCAAGCCTCCCCCATTTCTCCTTCACCCAAATCCAGATAGCTGATGTTCTGAAAGAGTTGCAAAATCTGGACCCCTACAAATCAGCTGGGCTAGACAATCTGGACCCTCTCTTTCTAAAATTATCCGCCGCAATTGTTGCAACCCCTATTACTAGCCCCTTACAACCTCTCTTTCGTATCGTCTGAAATCCCCAAAGATTGGAAAGCTGCCGCGGTCATCCCCCTCTTCCAACGGGGAGACACTCTAGACCCAAACTGTTACAGACCTATATCTATCCCTATATCTATCCTACCCTGCCTTTCTAAGGTCTTTGAAAGTCAAGTTAACAAACAGATCACCGACCATTTCGAATCCCACCATACCTTCTATGCAATCTGGGTGCACCTCAGCCACACTCAAGGTCCTAAACGATATCATAACCGCCATCGATAAAAGACAATACTATGCAGCAGTATTCATCGACCTGGCCAAGACTTTCGACTCTGTCAATCACCACATTCTTATCGGCAGACTCAACAGCCTTGGTTTCTCAAATGACTGCCTCGCCTGGTTCATCAACTACTTCTCAGACAGAGTTCAGTGTGTCAAATCGGAGGGCCTGTTGTCCGGACCTCTGGCAGTCTCTATGGGGGTGCCAAAAGGTTCAATTCTCAGGCCAACTCATTTCTCTGTAAACATCAATGATGTCGCTCTTGCTGCTGGTGATTCTCTGATCCACCTCTACGCAGACGACGCCATTCTGTATACTTCTGGCCCTTCTTTGGACACTGTGTTATTAACTAACCAGAAGAGCTTCAATACCATGCAACTCTCCTTCCGTGGCCTCCAACTGCTCTTAAATGTAAGTAAAACTAAATGCATGCTCTTCAACAGATCGCTGCCCGCACCTGCCCGCACGTCCAGCATCATTACTCTGGATGGTTCTGACTTAGAATATGTGGACAACTACAAATACCTACGTAGGTGTCTGGTTAGACTGTAAACTCTCCTTCCAGATTCACATTAAGCATCTCCAATCCAAAATTAAATCTAGAATCAGCTTCCTATTTCACAACAAAGCATCCTTCCCTCATGCTGCCAAACATACCCTGGTAAAACTGACTATCCTACCAATCCTCGACTTCGGCGATGCCATTTACAAAATAGCCTCCAAAACTATACTATACAAATTGGATGCAGTCTATCACAGTGCCATCCGTTTTGTCACCAAAGCCCCATATACTACCCACCACTGGGACCTGTATGCTCTTGTTGGCTGGCCCTCGCTTCATATTCGTCGCCAAACCCACTGGATCCAGGTCATCTATAAGTCTTTGCTAGGTAAAGCCCCGCCTTATCTCAGCTCACTGGTCACGATAGCAGCACCCACCCGTAGCACGCGCTCCAGCAGGTATATTTCACTGGTCACCCCCAAAGCCAATTCGTCCTTTGGCCGCATTTCCTTCCAGTTCTCTGCTGCCAATGACTGGAACAAATTGCAAAAATCACTGAAGCTGGAGACTCATATCTCCCTCACTAACTTTAAGCATCAGCTGTCAGAGCAGCTAACAGATCATTGCACCTGTACATAGCCCATCTATAAATATCCCATCCAACTACCCCATCCCCATATGTTTTTATTTATTTTTGCTCCTTTGCACCCAGTATTTCTACAGTAGTGGCCAAAAGTTTTGAGAATTAAACAAATATTAATTTTCACAAAGTTTGCAGCCTCAGTGTCTTTAGATATTTTTGTCAGATGTTACTATGGAATACTGAAGTATAATTACAGGCATTTCATAAGTGTCAAAGGCTTTTATTGAAATTACATGAAGTTGATGCAAAGAGTCAATATTTGCAGTGTTGACCCTTATTTTTCAAGACCTCTGTAATCCGCCCTGGCATGCTGTCAATTAACTTCTGGGCCACATCCTGACTGATGGAAGCCCATTCTTGCATAATCAATGCCTGGAGTTTGTCAGAATTTGTGGGTTTTTGTTTGTCCACCGCCTCTTGAGGTTTGAACACAAGTTCTCAATGGGATTAAGGTCTGGGGAGTTTCCTGACCATGGACCCAAAATATTGATGTTTTGTTCCCCGAGCCACTTATTTATCACTTTTGCCTCATAGCAAGGTGCTCCATCATGCTGGAAAAGGCATTGTTTGTCACAAAACTGTTCCTGGATGGTTGGGAGAAGTTGCTCTCTGAGGATGTGTTGGTACCATTCTTTATTCATGACTGTGTTCTTAGGCAAAATTGTGAGTGAGCCCACTCCCTTGGCTGAGAAGCAACCCCACCCATGAATGGTCTCAGGATGCTTTACTGTTGGCATGACACAGGATTGATGGTAGCGCTCACCTTGTCTTCTCCGGACAAGCTTTTTTCCAGATGCCCCAAACAATCGGAAAGGGGATTCATCAGAGAAAATGACTTTACCCCAGTCCTCAGCAGTCCAATCCCTGTACCTTTTGCAGAATATCAGTCTGTCCCTGATGTTTTTCCTGGAGAGAAGTGGCTTCTTTGCTGCCCTTCTTGACCCAGGCCATCCTCCAAAAGTCTTCACCTCACTGTGCGTGCAGATGCACTCACACCTGCCTGCCTGCCATTCCTGAGCAAGCTCTGTACTGGTGGTGCCCCGATCCCGCAGCTGAATCAACTTTAGGAGACGGTCCTGGCGCTTGCTGGACTTTCTTGGGCGCCCTGAACCCTTCTTCACAACAATTGAACCGCTCTCCTTGAAATTCTTGATGATCCGATAAATGGTTGATTTAGGTGCAATCTTACTGGCAGCAATATCCTTGCCTGTGAAGCTCTTTTTGTGCAAAGCAATGAAGACAGCACGTGTTTCCTTGCAGGTAACCATGATTGACAGAGGAAGAACAATGATTCCAAGCACCACCCTCCTTTTGAAGCTTCCAGTCTGTTATTCGAACTCAATCAGCATGACAGAGTGATCTCCAGCCTTGTGCTCGATGGGACTGGTCGGCCGGCCTGATAGGTAGGTCCGGCCAACCAGATAGGACCAGTCGACCGGCCATATAAGACGAGTCAGCCAGCCAGATAGGTCCAGTCGGCAGGCCAGATAGGTAGGTCCGGCCGGCCAGATAGGTAGGTTCGGCTGCTGGCTAGATAGATTGGTCCGGGTAGGCCGGCCAGACCGGCCTGATAGGTACAGTACCAGTCAAAAGTTTGGACACCCCTACTCATTCAAGGGTTTTTCTGGCTCTCTGCAGCAGAGGTAACTCTGGGTCTTCCTTTCCTGTGGTGGTCCTCATGAGAGCCAGTTTCATCATAGCGCTTGATGGTTTTTGCGACTGCACTTGAAGAACCTTTTAAAGTCCTTGAAATTTTCTGGACTGATTGACCTTCATGTCCTAAGATAATGATGGACTGTCATCTCTCTTTGCTTATTTGAGCTGTTCTTGCCATAATATGGACTTGGTCTTTTACCAAGTAGGGCTATCTTCTGTATACCACCCCTACCTTGTCACAACATAACTGATTGGCTCAAACGCCTTAAGAAGGAAAGAAATTCCACAAATTAACTTTGAACAAGGCACACCTGTTAATTGAAATATACATTCCAGGTGACTACCTCATGAAGCTGGTTGAGAGAATGCCAAGAGTGTACAAAGCTGTTATCAAGGAAAAGGGTGGCTACATTGAAGAATCTTAAATATACATCTAAAATATATATGTGTTATTTCATAGTTTTGATATCTTCACTACTATTCTACAATGTAGAAAATAGTAAAAATAAAGAAAAACCCTTGAATGAGTAGGTGTGTCCAAACTTTTGACTGGTACTGTAGGTCCAGGCTGGCCAGATAAATACGTCCGGCCGACCAGTTTGATAGGTATGTCTGGCCGGCAAGATTGCTAGGTCCGGCCAGCTTGCCTGGTAGGTAGGTCCAGCCAAATAGGTAGGTCTGGCAGGCCGGCCAGAAAGGTAGGTCCGGCAGGCAAGAAAGGTAGGTCCGGCCGGCCGGACAGATTGCGAGGTCCGGCTGGACAGATAGCGAGGTCTAGTCAGCCGGCCTGCCTGCCTGCTTGCCAGATAGGTAGGTCCGGCCGATCAGATTAGTCGTTCCGGCTCGCCGGCCAGATAGGTTGGACGACGGCGGATGAACAGCTGGATTGAAGGTATGTTGATCTCAACAGAATTGGGGCCTTCCAGAATTGGGGCGAGAACTGAGGACCCCGGTCTGAGACAATGTCAACCGGGAGTCCATGGATTCGGAAGATGTGCTGCACCATAAGCTGGGCCGTCTCCTTGGCTGAAGGTAACTTCGGAAGTGGGATGAAATGGGCGGCCTTAGAGAATCTGTCAACCACCGTCAGGATGGTGGTGTTTCCATCTGACAGAGGAAGCCCAGTAACAAAATCCAAGGAAATATGGGACCAGGGGCTTGCCGCGGAGTCTTGCTTTGCGCACACACCATGCATGCAGCGTCGAAGGCCGAGACATCAGGAACCATGGTGGGCCACCAGAAGCGTTGATGGAGGAAAGCCAGGGTTTGACGAGTACCAGGATGACAGGTAAGCCTGGAAGAGTGAGCCCATTCCTGGACCTGAGACCGGACGGAATCAGGAACAAACAGCCGGTTAGCCGGGCCCCCCCCCAGGGTCCGACTGGGAATGCTGTGCCCTGCGGACCAGAGCCTCAATTCCCCAAACAACAGAAACCACCAAACAAGCGGCAGGGAGGATGGGCTCAGATTCATAGGGAGTGGCAGTGGAACTGTACAGATGGGATAGAGCATCCGGCTTCACGTTTTTTGACCCTGGGGTGTGAGATGGTGAAATTAAACCTGATAAATAACAGAGCCTAACGAGCTTGCCTTGGGTTGAGGTGCTTGGCAGTACGGAGGTATTCTAAATTCTTATGATCTGTCCATACCAGAAATGGATGTTCTGCCCCTTCCAGTGGTCTCACCTTCTCTGGATCCATCTGAACATTCCCCTCAGCAATAATGTATCCCAGAAAGGAGATAGTGGAGCGGTGGAACTCACACTTCTCAGCCTTTACAAACAACTGATTCTCCAGGAGGCGCTGAAGGACTTGTCGCACATGGAGAATGTGTTCCTGGGAAGAACGAGAGATGTCGTCGAGGTAGACAAAAACAAAACTATTCAAAATGTCCCGGAGCATATCGTTGACCAGGGCCTGGAAGACAGCGTTGGTGAGTCCAAACGGCATAACCAGGTACTCATAGTGTCCACTGGCAGTATTGAAAGCTGTCTTCCACTCGTCTCCTTTACATATCAGCACAAGGTGGTAGGCATTTCGAAGGTCGAGTTTGGAAAAGATAGTAGCCACCTGGATAGGTTCGAAAGCTGAGGAGAGGAATGGTAGAGGGTACCGATTTTTAATCGTAATGTCATTGAGGCCCCGGTAATAAAAACATGGACACGGGGTCTTGTCCTTCTTCCCCACAAAGAAGAATCCTGCGCCGGCAGGAGAGGCAGAAGGGCGAGGCAGAAGTCCTCGATGTACTTCTCCATGGCATTGGTCTCAGGACCAGACAGAGAATATAGCTGGCCTCGAGGTGGTGTGGTGCCCGGAAGGAGTTCAATAGCACAATCGTAAGGACGATGTGGAGGAAGGGAGGTGGCACGAGCCTTGCTGAAAACCTCCAGGAGGTCATGATACTCTGCGGGCACGGCAGAGAGATCCGAGACCGTACTTAACCCTTGAGGCAGACGTTTCGGGGGAAGGCTGTGCCGCCTTTAGGCAGTGTGAATGGCAGAACGAGCTCTAACCCAGGACGGAACCCGTAGTCCAGTCAATATCTGGGTTGTGCTTCTGGAGCCAAGAAAAACCCAAAGCAACAGGTATGTGAGGGGACTCAATGAGGAGGAGCTGAATTGACTCACTGTGATTTCAAGACACCTGCATATTAATGGGAACTGTGCTGTGCGTGACTCTACCAATGGAGAGGCCGTCTAGTGCCCTGGCATCCATGGGAACAGAGAGGAGTTGAGTAGGGATACTTAGTTCTGATACCAGGGTAGCGTCCATGAAACTCTCATCTGCCCCAGAGGCAATAAGCACCCAGAGAGACTTAGACTGGTCTCCCCACAGCAAGCTCACATAAAAAGGAGTTTGGGTAATGGGACATAGAGGGTTCCCAGTCAGACTCACCAGAGTACTTGCACCTACTAAGGCTTCAGGTCCCTTTACTGGGTAGGTGGCTATGTAATGCCCTACATCTCCACATTACAGACAACAATTGGAGCTTAGCCTGCGGGAACATTCCCTAGGTGATAACCTAGCTCTTCCCAGTTGCATAGGTTCAGGTGTATCAAGCTCACCCGTCATTGATGATTCTCAAGGGAGCTCGGGTGGCTTCAGATCTTCTCGGAAAAATAGCCTTCGGGGACTTCCGGATTCCTTCGAAGATGAGTGAGCCACTGCGGATGAACGAGTGTGACCTAGGCCAGACCTCCTCTCACTCCTGCATTCCCTTAGAAGTCCATCAATTCTAATGGTGAGGGCGATGAGGGAATCGAGGTCCACCGGTAATTCCCGAGCAGCTAGCTCATCTTTTATCACCTCATATAGTCCGTGAAGGAAGGTATCGAAAAGGGACTCCGGATTCCAGGCATTCTCGGCGGCCAACGTGCGAAAATCAACAGCGTAGTCTGCCACACTACGGGAGTCTCGACGTAATTCAAGAAGTTTTCAGGCCGCCTCCCAAACTGCCGTAGCCCAGGAGAACGCCCTTTCCGACATTAGTGTAATAATATACGCTATCTTCGATCGGTCTGAAGGAAACGAAGACGGCTGTAGCTCAAAAATAAGGGAGCACTGAGAGGTAGGTACCAGGATCCCCAGAATATCACTCCAGAGGAGGTAAGCAGGGTTCTTGGGGAGCTGGGGTAGGCTGTACAAACTCACCACTAATAGGAAAAAAGTTACTAGGTGGTTGGGAATTCTCATGCTGTGTATGAGCTAACTCCCTGATTTGCTCCATAATAGCCTTAAACCCTTGGTCGTGGCATTCCTTCAGGGAATGAAGCCCTTCCAGAAGGTCCTGTAGTAGCTCCTCGTGCCTCCCAATGTTGGCTCCCTGCAGGGAGACAGCGTGGCGGAGCTGGTCCAAGTCTGCTGGGTCTGTCATGGCCAGTTCGTACTATAAGGGCACAAGGGGAGACCCGGATGCAGACACGGGAGGCAGATGGTTTGAGTCTTTGATATTTATTATAATCCAAAAGGGTAGGCAAGAGAATGGTCATGGACAGGCAAAAGGTCAAAACCAGTTCAGACTCCAGGAGGTACAGAGTGGCAGGCAGGCTCAAGGTCAAGGCAGGCAGAATGGTCAGGCAGGCGGGTACAGAGTCCAGAAACAGGCGGGAGTCAAAACCGGGAGGACTAGCAAAAAGAAAATAGAAAAAGCAGGAGTATAGGGAAAACACGCTGGTTGACTTGAACATACAAGACGAACTGGCACAGAGAGACAGGAAACACAGGGATAAATACACCGGGGTAAATAAGCGACACCTGGAGGGGGTGGAGACAATCACAGGTAGAAAGGACAGGTGCAACAGATCAGGGCGTGACAGTTTCAGCATGATAATGCACGGCCCCATGTCACAAGGATCTGTACACAATTCCTGGAAGCTGAAAATGTCCCAGTTTTTCCAAAGCCTGCATACTCACCAGACATGTCACCCATTGAGCACGTTTGGGATGCTCTGGATCAACGTGTATGACAGCATGTTCCAGTTTCCGCCAATATCCAGCAACTTGAAGAGGAGTGGGACAACATTCCACAGGCCACAATTAATAGGCTGATCAACTCTATGCGAAGGAGATGTGTCGCACTGCATGAGGCAAATGGTGGTCACACCAGATACTGACTGGTTTTCTGATCCACGCCCCTACCTTTTTTTTAAGGTATTTGTGACAAACAGATGTATTCCCAGTCATGTGAAATCCATAGATTAGGGCCTGATTTATTTATTTCAATTGACTGATTTCCTTATATGAACTGTAACCCAGTAAAATCATATTTATTTGTTCAGTGTATATTTGTATATAGGCATTTTGTCATATTCAATGACAAATCACTGTCTGTTTTATTTTCGCTTGTGTAACTGTTGACATTTTTCCAGTCAATAACCACAGCCAAACAAATGGATTAATTTATATAGAGTACCTCCATGCTACATATTAGCAATTAATTACTTAAATTAAAATAATTCATATTGATTGAATATTTAATAAACATCAGAAAACACTTACATGTTTTGTACCAACTGCATAGTTACCTGAAATTACCCATGGCATGGTTACAATTACTACAACAGGTAACAGATCATGTTCTTTATCAAAAGCAATCAGTACTTTTATGCAATTACAGTATTTGAAATGCATTTTTGGACTATTTAAATCAGAAAGTACAAAATGAATAGACTTAAAATGAGTATTAATTTACAGTACAGCATTATGCTATGGAGAGATACATATTTGTCATCCAAACTGCTGAATACCTTCCATTGTCAAGATGTTTTAAGGACTCAAAAAAGACACAAGAAAGAAGTGGCAATTTAGAGCAATTAGGATCTCAAGAAATTTCCAGAAGTCATGCCACTTAAATATATTTAAGTGTTCTCTGTTGACAGTTGTTTGTGACAAGGTTTATGTTAGACGTATTCTTTCAGATTATATGGGGAAAATGCATTTCATTCATGGCTGTTTTATGTGAGTGTTCACATGATGGTAATTACTGTGCTTTCGGAAAGTATTCAGACCCCTTCACTTTTTCCAAATTTTGTTAAGTTACAGCCTTATTCTAAAATTGATTAAATCGTTTTTTCCCCTCGTCAATCTTTACACAATACCCCATAATGATAAAGCATATTTTTTTGTGCACATTTCTTAAAAATAAAAAACTTTATATCACATTTACATAAGTATTCAGACCCTTTTCTCAGTACTTTGCTGAAGCACCTTCTGTAGCGATTACAGCCACGAGTCTTCTTGGGTATGACGCTACAAGCTTGGTACACCTGCATTTTGTGAGTTTCTACCATTCTTCTCTGCAGATCCTCTCAAGCTCTGTCAGGTTGGATGGGGAGTGTCGCTGCACAGCTACCTTCAGGTTGTAGCTGATGTGTTGATGTGTGCAGAGGGTCCCTGGTTCGCGCGAGGGGACGGACTAAAGTTATACTGTTACATTGATGCTGTTGACCCGGATCACTGCACCAATGTAACAGTTTAACTTTAGTCCGTCCCCTCACCCCGACCCGGGCGCGAACCAGGGACCCTCTGCACACATCAACAACAGTCACTCACGAAGCATCGTTACCCATCGCTCCACAAAAGCCCCGGCCCTTGCAGAGCAAGGGGAACCACTACTTCAAGGTCTCAAAGCGAGTGACGTAACCGATTGAAACGCTATTAGCGCGCACCACCGCTAACTAGCTAGCCATTTCCCATCCGTTACAAACAGAATCCTGTTTCGGAGTTCTACGGACAATTCCTTTGACCTCATAGCTTGGTTTTTGCTCTGACATGCACTGTGGGACCTTATATAGACAGGTGTGTGCCTTTCCAAATCATGTCCAATCAAACAAATTTTCCATAGGTGGACTCCAATCAAGTTGTAGATACATCTCAAGGATGATCAATGGAAACAGGATGCACCTGAGCTCAATTTCAAGTCTCATAGCAAAGGGTCTGAATACTTATGTAAATAAGGAATTTCTGTTTTTAATTTTTTTAGAAATTTGACAAAAATTCTAAAAGCTGTTTTCACTTTGTCATGATGGGGTATTGTGGGTAGATTGATGAGCAAAAAAGTAATTTAATCCATGTTAAAATAAAGCTGTACCGTAACAAAGTGTAGAAAAAGTCCAGAGGTCTGAATACTTTTCGAATGCACTGTATGTTGTCATTGTTCATCATGTTGTTTCCAGTTATCTACGTTTGACTTCCTCAATATGAAAATGAAGTGAAGTTGTCAGGATAAGGGGAAATCAGGCATCAAAGCCAACAAGGTCAAGGATCATACAACTTGATGCAAGGCGATCCTGATCTTGACATCTTGACAAAATAAGTGCAGTAAATTGCCCAAATCAAGTATACAATGGATTCCACTCCCAACCTCACTAGAATATTTGGCTTTGAGAAAAATGTGTTACAGTAGACAGTTACAACCCAGAATCTGTTAAAGTAATATGTACACTCGCATGTAGAGTACATTGCATTGTTAAGAGGTGGCACTGTATTGCCATTTGTCACTCATCTGGGATCCTAACTGTCCCTTGCTGTATCCTTGAGACAGTTAACTTTGTGTAGGACACTGCAGCTCCTCTAACTTCATTATACCAGTGTGTGACTCATAAACGATAGGGGCGTTATAGATTATCCTATAACAGGAACCAAACAGACAATGGTGTTGGTTTGTGAAAGAAACGCTCAAATTCTTTAATCATCACCAAAATTACATCAACAATCAACCAAAACCACATAACTTTTAATTTGATTAGCTTATGAGGACATTCATCCACGTAAACAATTCTGGCTTAAAGTTTGTTGTTGCAGTATGTTGTAATTAAAGTGTAGGTTTTTCAATCTCTTTTGATTAGTTCAGTTCACTGGGCTGTGCAGCTACACCCACACAGATTCCAGGTGGAAGGTCAACTCAGGTGGGCTACCCTCAGTCGATGTTCCTCAACAGAAGCTAATAAGAATGATGTTTTCCGTAGTAACACTACAATTTGATAAGGGATTTAGAATTGCACTCTGAATGCTTACGGACATATAGTCTGTTCTTGTTCTACAGCTGTTAAACACTCGAGCTGAGATGATTTTTATGATGGTTTATGTGAGTGTGAGTGTGTTCAGTAGGCTACAAACACAAGTCCAGTCATCGGAGTTGTGTGTGTTTTGATATAACATAGTCACACTTGCCACTGGGGTGCTCGTGGCTTAGTTGGACGGAAAGGCAGACGGAAAAGGAGACAAACCAAACCAACCAACCAACCATGGATACAGCACATTGCCCCAGGCCGACCTAACGACAAGGAATAACTGCCGCTGCCTTGTCACAACCCTATCACACTCCTCTTCCCAGCCCATTATAATATCCATACACCCCAAATAGGAACGCTGGCATTCACTAACTGTTCCCACTCATCTGTAAGTATGAATCATCAGCTTTTATTTGCAGTACAAAATGCAAATGAGGACTTGCGGCCATCACTGAGCATTCCCTCCCTGCACCTCTGTTTGGAGACAATGAGGAAATTAATCACGTAGCTCAACTATAGGGTGAAATGTTCGTTAAAAGACCGAGCTTCATAGTGAGAAAGAGAGACGAAACAGAAATAAACCTGTGAATTTGATTTGCAGCAGGTGCAACGAATCAAACCCTGGTGATGTCACAAAGGGACTGGCGGAGTGTTTATGTTATGCTGTTTTTGATCTCATGATTGGGAATAACATAAAATAAACCGATTTTTTATGTTGAATTAAATTCAGTGTAGAGTGCTTGTGAGTGTTCCCACGGAGATAGTTGTTGCTGGCGCCAAAGAGTTAAAGTCTGTGTGTTGTTGTGTTTCAGAGAATCCTGAGGTGTCTTTAAGTTTGAAAAGGAGCTAACGTGGACTCCATGGAAACCAATTAAAGAATAGGTCAAACAGAGGCGATTCTTGAACAGGTCTCTCTATCAAAGTCCCATTGTTCAAAAAGAAGAAGACGTTATTGTTTCTCTTCTACCACCCAGTTCACTACCACACAAAATCCAATTTGAATTCCAGTGAGTTCCCTCACTGACCACACTATATTTTAATTGCAGTCGTCTGTAAGTAGGGAGACCCCCTGCGATCGCTCCTCTCCTCTCTCTCTCTCTCTCTCTCTCTCTCTCTCTCATCTGCTCTCCTCTCTCTCTCTCTACTCTCTCTCTCTCTCTCTCTCTCTCTCTCTCTCTCTCTCTCTCTCTCCTCTCTCTCTCTCTCTCTCTCTCTTCTCTCTCCTTCTCTTCTCTCTCCTCTCTCTCTCTCTCTCTCTCTATCGCTCCTTCTCTCTCTCTCTCTCTCTCTCTCCCTCTCTCGCTCTCGTCTCTATGCTCCTTCTCTCTTTCTCTTTCTCTCTCCGCTGTCTCTCCTCTCTCTTTCTGGTTATGACAGTCCATTGTTCCACTGTGTGTAATTGTTAAGACTTCTCCCATCCCTGGATTCTACAATGACCAGTCTGATGACGGCCGGAACCCCACATATTTCCTCCCAGATATAGTGAGGAGTAATAAGTCTCTACCTCCCGTCCACCCCCACACTGACCTCCCCAGAGAGACGCAGTCAGTCAACTGTACCTACAATGTCAAAATGGATTTCATATAGCCTGTAAACTTGTATTCCAAATGACTTCTGAGGCTATTGAAAATGGGGTCCTTGTAGCCTACTGGTCTTGCAATCATAAGTGGATTAGTGGGTACCTAAAAGAAGGATAGAAAATGACAAGGTAGCCATTTTAAATTAGGAAGCCACAATGTTGATTAAAATGTTGATTCGTATCTCTACTTGCACATTCATCTTCTGCACATCTATCACTCCAAGTTTAATTGCTAAATTGTTAATTATTTTGCCACTATGGCCAATTTATTACCTTACCTCCCTATCGACTACATTTCGCAAAACACTGTATATAGATTTTCTATTGTGTTATTGACTGTACGTTTGTCTATCCCATGTGTAACTCTGTGTTGTTGTTTTTTGTCGCACTGCTTTGCTTTATCTTGGCCAGGTCACAGTTGTAAATGAGAACTTGTTCTCAACTGGCCTACCTGGTTAAATAAATGGGGGGGGGGAAATAAATAATAATTAGCGCCCACCAAATTGTTGCCATCTTGCAACTCTGTGAAACTCAAGGGTTTAGAAATATGAATCAGATTTGCACAACAAAGCAAAGAAGCCTTGGGGGCGGGGGGTGCCTCAGGGCAGAGGAGGGGGTGGGGGGGTTGTGGTAACTCAAGAAAATTATGTTATCTGTATTATTTAGAGCCAAGGAAAGTGTCTCTGGATTTGTGTTTTGGGCATCTGTCATGTTCAGGGAGGAAACAGTGGTAGAGCGAATGTCACCAAGACGTGTCCCATACTGTACTGTCTTCGTATGGATCCGAGCACACAGACACGGCATGTGTCGTTTAGCAGTGTCCGTCACGTAGGCTAGCACAGCATTGACACCCTGTTAGGAATGAGTGACAGGGAGCAGAGCGGTCTGGGTGATAGCCACTGGAGGAGGTTGACTTCAGCCCTTTGGCTAATGAGCATCCCTAGCTCTGACAAGCCACAAAAACACATGGTGTAGGAAGGAAGCCACAGCGCTTCAGAATGACACATAAACTAAGATGCAATTCTGGACTCACTGGTGTAGGGGGACTTTATTTACCCTTACAAGCTGCCTTATCTCACGAGCTTACATGAATGTTCACTGTATGGATATGTACCCTGACTATACCAAACATCAGGAACACCTTCCTAATATTGAGTTGCACCCCCCCTTTTCCCCCCTAAGAACATCCTCACTTCGGGGGAAGGACTCTACAAGGTGTTCCACAGGGATGCTGGCCCGTGTTGACTCCAATGCTTCCCAAAGTTGTGTCAAGTTGGCTGGATGTCCTTTGGGTGGTGGACCATTCTTGATACACACGGGAAACTGTTAAGCGTGAAAAACCCAGCAGTGTTGCAGTTCTTGACACAAACCGGTGCGCCTGGCACCTACTACCATACCCGTTCAAAGGCACTTACATATTTTGTCTTGCCCACACATGCACAATCCATATCTCAATTGTCTCAAGGCTTAAACATCTTTATTTAACCTGTCTCCTTCCTTACATCTACACTGATTGAAGTGGATTTAACAAGTGACATCAATAAGGTATTATAGCTTTCACCTGGTCAGTCTATGACGTGGAAAGGTGTTCCTAATGCTTTGTATACTCAGTGGTTATGATACCACAGTGGTAATCAGTCTGGTAATCAGGAGGCTAGACTTTATTAGAGAAGAACTCTTCAGAAGCAAGCCAGCAGTGTGATGTAGGGTGGTGTGCTGCTGATGATTCAACATGTGAGACAGGGCTTAAGCCATATAGGATGAGGTGTGTGGCTATGGAGCTTGCCAAGCCTTGCTTCCTGTCCAAGCTGTCCAACGGAGGGTCTAGAGGAGGGGATCAGAGAGTCAAGGGTTCAGGGGCAGCAGGGGTTCCACTGGAACAGCAGGGGTTCCACTGGAACAGCAGTGTTGGGGATGATCTTGAGTTAGGGATCAAATCAAATTGTATTTGTCACAGGTGCTGAATACAACAAGACATGTAGACCTTACAGTAAGCCCTTCCCAATGATGCAGACTTAAAAATAAGAAAATATAAACACAAGAGAAATAAAATACAATTTAGAGAAGATATTTAAGAAAATGGCAATAGTTCTTCTTTAAAGCCAACCCCTGTGCTAACATGACCAAGCGCAGCTATCCTCAGAGTTCTTATTTCTGTTACCAACCATCACTGAAACTGCCACAGCATCTTCCCACGAGCCTAATAGACATCTTTCCGTTGACGTTCACAACTGATTAGGCTGTTTTAAAGGTAAACTAACAGATGAAAAAGTGTGAAAAATGTGTGCTCTCTTTTAATCCTCAAAGGTAATTCCCACTTGTACTTATTTAGCTTTTTCACAGTGAGTTGCTGAGGGCTTGTATTTTAAAGTGTTTCAGCTTTCAGCCCTGTCTTCACACGCATGTCGCACACGTCAGCACCGTCCAGAGCTGCTTTGAAGTCAGAGAGAGAGAAAGAGAGAGAGTGAGAGAAAGAGAGAGAGAGTGAGAGAAAGAGAGAGAGAGAGTGAGAGAAAGAGAGAGAGAAGAGAGAGAGTGAGAGAAAGAGAGAGAGAGAAAGAGAGCGACAGAGAGAGTGAGAGAAAGAGTGAGAGAAAGAGAGAGAGCGACAGAGAGAGAGTGAGAGGAAAGAGAGAGAGAGAGAGACAGAGACAGAGACAGAGACAGAGACAGAGACAGAGACAGAGACAGAGAGAGAGAGAGAGAGAGAGAGAGAGAGAAGAGAGTGAGAAAGAGACAGAGAGAGAGTGAGAAAGAGAGAGAGAGAGAGTGAGAAAGAGAGAGACAGAGACAGAGACAGAGACAGAGAGAGCGACAGAGAGTGAGAAAGAGAGAGACCCCTTGGGGAAACACCAAAAGAACCTACATAAAGTATTCAGTTCATCTCTCAAAATACCAATTTGTCACTATAGATTTAGTGAGAAACAATTTGTATTCGGTTTCTGTCTTGTTGTCCTTCCCCCTGGTCCAATGTCGTCAAACCGGATGGCGTCACATTGAGCAGCACTTTGATGCTAAAAGCTTCACTGTCTTTGAGGAACTGTGTGAAGGTTTGTAGGCGTGGGGGAATTCCGTGTGTTTCTCCAAGCCATAACTTCAAGATACGGTTCATCGCTAGCTCTTTATGGTTATTGATCTACCCCAACAAAATATATTTTATCGTTTCATAAACGTTTAACAACACATTTGTCGTCTGCCCATTTCTAACATATATATTTTTCTCATACAAACATGTAGGGCTAATATTAACCAGCCCTTGTGTAACATTCAAACTCTTCCCCCTTGTGTAAACACTCCGCCTTTACTTTTCAACTATTCCTCTTTGTGGTATCAGGCAGACTTCTTTCATTAGGCTCATTATCACCCTCATTATGTACCTATGAGCGAATTAGGAGAGGATCAATACCGGCCCTGGATGCCCCTCACAGATAGCGCAGTAAAGGACCAGATCATTACCAGCGCTTCCAAGCGGCTTCAAACGGGATTTTTGCAGACCATACCCACTGGGTTATGATGGGGATGACACATTGTAAAGGTTTTGGCAAAGTTAATATTTCCGTTTCTGTGTATTCTGATTCTAGAATCCGATTGAGGGTTGGAAAAAGATGGTAACCCCAGGGCTGTTTGGAAGGATGGGATATTTACAGACACTTTGAGAACTACTGAGAGCCAGTGAAGATTTGTCACGCTGTCAGATTTAGCAGCTTTATGAACTAGAGTAGGAAAGCTGGGGGGGATTTGTGATGTATGTGAACTAAAAGGGGACGTACTGTATATGAACTGAGGAGGGTTGTGGAGTTGTGTGTCGCATATTAACTGCCAGTGGGGTGGTTGACATAATAAACATAGAAACAGAGCCAGGGCCGTGGTTTTAACACATAAAGAGGTAGACGAGAAGTGGTATCATAAGAACTGAGCTTGGAGACGGATTTTATCTTACATCAACCAAACTTTGACTGAACTTGTGGGGTAGAGCCAGTGGATCCTAATGCGTTGTAGGGGCATTGACTGAGGTCTGTGGGTGTCCCTTCTATATGATGTCATCCAAGTCAGCTCCCACAGTGTAGAGTAGCGGGCTGAGGGATGACCTCTGTTAACTGCTGTGATCCCAGCCAGTGACCAACTCTCTCTCTGCTTCCAAGCCCCAGCATGGAGTCAATGGATAATACTGCAGTCCAATCACACACATACACAAGTGCATACACACACACAAACTCAATCACGAGCACGCCAACGCACAGACACTCATACACACACACACACACACACACACTCTCGCTCTCTCCCTTACACGCACTCACACCAAACTTGGAATGTTATCTCAAGGACTCTCCATTCCATGCTGTGTGTTTTCTAGGAACCAGGCCAGGTTTGGTGAGAGGCTGTCCACGGCCGGAGCAGCTTCTGTAGTGTTTACCGGCCCCACAGTACTTAAGGGAGACCCCAGCTGTTTGTCTCCCAGCACCTCTTACACACAACCACAACAGAACAGTGACACACCACTGTGACCGGGGCAGAGAGTGGTGTAATCCTCTCCGTTTACAATAAAGGTTCACCAACCAAACAGGTTCAGTCCCTATTTGTCCTGTAATATGACATTATGTTTGAAGTCACAAGAGCTGGAACGATGCACCTTGAATCTGTGGAATGTATGGAAAGCTGTGTGCTTTCACAGAGAGAGGGCGGAATGTGTAGGAGGTGGTCTGTCTTCTCACTCCTCCCTTTCAGGGACGAGCTGTCGTGCCGGGATGAAAGTTGTTTGGAAGCAGCAGGTAGAGTCATGAGGTATTGACCAGAGTAAAACGAGGTCTCTGTTCACATCACATTAGATCAGTACAGGCCTTGACCTCAGCTGTCATAGAGCTAACGACTGGCTCCCTTCCGGCACAATCTGCTCATTGACTTAAGTCAAAGATGCATTTAGAATCATAGTCTAAGGAATTTTGGTTTGATATTGATAACAGCGCCACTAAATAAGTTTGCCATGCAGCCCCAAGCCACTGAAGTGATTTTGTTTTTTTTGCTCTAATTCTCCTGAGAGCCATCCAAGGAGTGGATTTACAGAGTGACGCTACTGTACTGTTTACTTCTATTTATGAAGGTGAGGTGCAGAGCACTGCGATGGATTGGGAGCTTTTCTGTATGTTGACCTTGCAAGCCGAGGGAATAGGAGAGTTAAGCTCGCAGTGTGTCTTCACTTCCCTCTTACCCATGACCCACCAGGATGCGTCCTCCATCACTGACTGTCATCCACTATCTGTTTGTCTTGACAGCAACGTCAGACAAGTAGCTAGGAGACCTGACTGGCCCCAGCATAAACAGACTGACAACCAGGCTGGCAAAGCAGACAAGAGAAAAGTCAGCTCACCTTACTTTCAGAGACATTTCGAGAAAGTCAACTTCTGAAGGACCGCTGGTTTACCTTCTTTTCAATTTAATTCAATTTAAGTGGCTTTTTTGGCATGGGAAACATATGTTAACATTGCCAAAGCAAGTGAAGTAGAAAATATAAAAAAGTGAAATAAACAATAAAAATGAACAGTAAACATTACACTCACAGAAGTTCCAAAAGAATAAAGACATTACAAATGTCATATTATGTATATATACAGTGTTGTAACGATGTGCAAATGGTTAAAGTACAAAAGGGAAAATAAATAAACATAAATATGGGTTGTATTTACAATGGTGTTTGTTCTTCACTTGTTGCCCCTTTCTTGTGGCAACAGGTCACAAATATTGCTGCTGTGATGGCACACTGCGGTATTTCACCCAGTAGATATGGGAGTTAATCAAAATAGGGTTTGTTTTCAAATTCTTTGTCGGTCTGTGTAATCTGAGGGAAATATGTGTCTCTAATATGGTCATACATTGGGCATGAGGTTAGGAAGTGCAGCTCAGTTTCCACCTCATTTTGTGGGCAGTGTGCACATAGCCTGTCTTCTCTTGAGAGCCAGGTCTGCCTACGGCGACCTTTCTCAATAGCAAGGCTATGCTCACTGAGTCTGTACATAGTCAAACTTTCCTTAAGTTTGGGTCAGTCACAGTGGTCAGGTATTCTGCCACTGTGTACTCTCTGTTTAGGGCCAAATAGCATTCTAGTTTGCTGTTTTAATGTTAATTCTTTCCAATGTGTCAGGTAATTATATTTTGTTTTCTCACGATTTGGTTAGGTCTAATTGTGTTGCTGTCCTTTCTCTAATTTCTATCTAAATAATACCTGAGAAACCAACTGTGTGGACTGGACTGCCTAGCCAATCACTAGTCCTCCAGGACTTTTACTCTCCAGCTGGTGGCTTCTCTCAGGGACTGTTCTACTTCTCTCGGGGACTGTTCTACTTCTCTCAGGGACGGTTCTACTTCTCTCGGGGACGGTTCTACTTCTCTCGGGGACTGTTCTACTTCTCTCGGGGACGTTTCTACTTCTCGCCGGGGACGGTTCTACTTCTCTCGGGGGACGCGTTCACTTCTCTCGTCGGACCTGTTCTACTTCTCTCGGGGACTGTTTTCTTGAGTCTCTTCTCTCGGGGACTGTTCTACTTCTCTCGGGACTGTTCTACTTCTCTCGGGACGTGTCTACTTCTCTCGGCGGACTGTTCTACTTCTCTCGGGCGACGCTCTACTTCTCTCGGGGACTGTTCTACTTCTCTCGGGACTGTCTACTTCTCTCGGGGACTGATTCTACTTTCTCTCAGGGGGCTCTGACGTTCTACTTCTCTCGGGACTTCTACTTCTCTCCGGGACGGTTTCTACTTCTCTCGGGGACGGTTCTACTCTCTCAGGCGTCACGACGGTTCTCTTCTCGGACTTTCTACTCTCGGGACGGTCCTACTTCTCTCGGGGACTGTTCTACTTCTCTCGGGGACTGTTCTACTTCTCTCGGGGACGGTTCTACTTCTCTCGGGGACGGTTCTACTTCTCAAGTCTATTAAGTCTCCCAGCCAAGTGGGCCACAGTCGTTTATGCAATCCATAAATAAATATATAAGCTTCACTTACACACAACCAGCTGGTTTTGTGTAACTCTGTCAACAGCTGTTCTCTTCCATTTAGTCAAGCCTGCGATGATGCAATCATTTCACCTGCTGTACCATCCCCTACCTTCCTTACTCTATTTCTCTCAACTCCTGGAGGACTTTTCTCGCTCCCTCCCCCCCTCCCTAACTCACTTCCGATCTTTCTCTCTCTCTTTCTCTGTTTTTATGTCCCCCTCTCTCTCCATCTCTCTCTCCTCATCTCTTCGGGTGATACTGGGTCAGCTGTGACATAGAAGTGTAAAGCAGCAGGCTAATTTAAACTAAATGCATGCTCTTCAACCGATCGCTGCCCCTACCTGCCCGCCCGTCCAGCATCACTACTCTGGACGGTTCTGACTTAGAATATGTGGACAACTACAAATACCTAGGTGTCTGGTTAGACTGTAAACTCTCCTTCCAGACTCACATTAAACATCTCCAATCCAAAATTAAATACCTGGTTAAATAAAAGGTGAAATAAAATAAAAAATAAAAAATTTAAATACAAATTTGGCCGTGCTCTTTAGACTACACCTATCTGACGTCCATGTTTCTGCTGTGAGAAATATATCATGATGGCTGAAGGCTCCTGCAAGGTGCAGCCACTCATAAGATGTTTAGGTGAGAGACTGAGGAACTGTGACTGAGACTGTAGGCAACACATGGCAGTCTGAGCCTTAGGGGGGTACTGTATAAGCCAGCACACACGACACTGATCATCAACAGTGATGCTCATACATGCGACGCTATACTGCAGCGTTCAGGCTCTGACAAAACTTGCACACACCAGTCCACTTTTTATTTGCACAAGGTTTTGTATTTAATGATGCTGGTTTACGTCAACTAGTGAATAATCAATATGAACATCCACGTTTTCTATTTCCATCTTATTTACCTATATTATTCGCTCTTCAAAATAAAAAAAATAACTGTTTCAAGCATCCTGTGGAGCACCCTATGGTAATTACAGAGCACCCTGTGGTGATTACAGAGCACCATGTAGCAATTACAGAGCACCCTATGGTAATTACAGAGCACCCTGTGGTGATTACAGAGCACCCTGTGGTGATTACAGAGCACCCTGAGGTAATTACAGAGCACACTATGGTAATTACAGAGCACCCTGTGGTGACTACAGAGCACCATGTAGTAATTACAGAGCACCCTGAGGTAATTACAGAACACCCTGCGGTAATTACAGAGCACCCTGTGGAGCACCTTGTGTTATTACAGAGCACCCTGTGGTAATTATACTGCACCCTGTGGTAATTATACTGCACCCTGTGGTAATTACAGAGCACCTTGTGGTAATTACAGAGCACCCTGTAGAAATTACAGAGCACCCTGTGGTAATTACAGAGCACCCTGAGGTAAATACAGAGCACCCTGTGGAGCACCCTGTGTTAATACAGAGCACCCTGTGGTAATTATAGTGCACCCTGTGGTAATTATACTGCACCCTGTGGTAATTACAGAGCACCCTGTGGTAATTACAGAGCATGCTGCGGTAATTACAGTGCACCCTGAGGTAATTACAGTGCACCCTGAGGTAATTACAGTGCACCCTGCAGTAATTACAGTGCACCCTGAGGTAATTATAGAGCACCCTGTGGTAATTACAG
>NC_036867.1:2198812-2219928 GCF_002910315.2 Salvelinus sp. IW2-2015
GGTAATTACAGAGCACCCTGTGGAGCACCCTGTGTTAATTACAGAGCACCCTGTGGTAATTACAGAGCACCCTGTGGAGCACCCTGTGTTAATTACAGAGCACCCTGTGGTATTTACAGTGCACCCTGCAGTAATTACAGTGCACCCTGCAGTAATTCCAGATCACCCTGCAGTAATTACAGAGCACCCTGCAGTAATTACAGAGCACCCTGCAGTAATTACAGAGCACCCTGTGGTTTGAATTACAAATTAAGTCACTAGACAATTATTTTAGAGAGAGAGAGTGTGTGTGTGTGTAGCCACTTTAGCGCCTGATTAAGATTCCCCTCCTCACACTACCTGCAGTACATATAGCAGTGTCACTGGTAGGCTCATTTCCATAGCTGTCAGAACCTTGGCTCTCAGGGTGAGTCTCACACTGGATATAATTAGTGGGGTCCAAAAACATTTTGAAAATAGCATGTGGGGGGCAACACAATCCGTCTGTATGTATAGAGGTTGATAAAGTCTTTATAAAGTCTTGATAAATATCAACAGGTACAACTTGATAAAATGTAATAGATATAATGGCTCAACATTGTTACCTGTTCGTCCCTCTATTCTCTCTGCTCCTTCCACAGAAGACCGCTGTAAGATTGGGTATTCATGTGGAACATCACAGCCAAGCTCTCTGAAAAGAGACAGTCTTATTGAGCATCAGCTATTCTGCCAAAAACCAATACAGAGACCCTGAAAAGAAAGGGACAGTGAGTTGGTTGTGCCATGCTTTAGTTTAGAGGTCTCAAGGGACATCAGGTATGCATTAAATAATATTCTAATTTGATAGTGATAGAATCAAGTAATATAACTCAACTATTCACTTTCTTCAAGTGAAAGGCTGTATTTAAAAAAAATATATGTTCTGTTGTTGCCATGACTCAAGTAAGACAATGGCACCACCTAGTGGACACAAGTGGGGAAAAATACATCAGAATAGGGAAATTTGAACCCGGAAATAAATGCATGACCTTTTCACGTGACTTGAAACACACGCGGAACCAGTTCTTTATTACACCTCAGTGCTTGGGAGCGACATGCTTTCAGAAATCCAAAATGGCTGCGTGCAGTATAGAAGGCTTGCTTGCTAAAGCTGAACAAGATGAGGCTGAAAAACTCAAAAGTATCACAGTTCAGAAAGAACTGGACCTCGAGTTTGACATTGGAAACTTGGTTGCATACGACAAGAACCGTATTGACATTCGACTGTTTCGTGAACAGAAGAAAGAGGATTTTCTGCGTTCGCTAGCTCGTGACAACACGCAGCTCCTGGTCAACGAGATATGGAAGCATCCAACTGAGAGAGTTGAGGAGGTAATCGTAGTCAAACTACCCGAGCCGACCACTCCACTACCGAGAGAGAAGCCCCCACCAAAGCCCAGGCCTCCAACCAAATGGGAGGAATTCGCCAAACTGAAGGGGATCCAAAAGAAGAAGAAAACTAACCTGGTATGGGACGATGTTGCCAAAGAGTGGAAGCGGCGTTGGGGCTACAAGCGTGTCAATGATGGCACAAAAGAGTGGCTGATTGAGGTTCCCGAAACGGCAGACCCTAACGAGGACCAATTCGCCAAACGCAACAAAGCAAAGAAGGAGAAGGTGGCAAAGAACGAGCTGCATCGCCTGAGGAACATAGCCAGGGCACAGAAAATCAAAGTACCAGGTGTTGGACTCACACCGACCGCCCAGCAATCCAAAACTGACCTGGCTAGGGCTGTCAATGTGGCCAAGTCATCCACCGCTTCCGCAGGTAAATTCCAAGAGCGCTTACCTAAGGAGAAAGCTCCCAGAAACACCGGGAAGAAGAGGAAATTCCAGCCGGTCATTGGTAACTTTTCCAATGAAAAGCAGAGGCAGCTGGATCTGCTGAAAGTGATGGACAGTAAGAAACCTCGTCTGGACGTCAACAAAGCTGTAAACAAACAAATGCGAGAGGATGACCGAGAGGAGTCTGCAGCTAAATTTAGGAAGGGGGGAAAGAAGGGGCGCAAGGGTGGTAACTTCTCTGGAAAAGGAAAGGGTGGTGGTGGGAAGGGCAAAGGTAAAGGAAGAGCAGGGGGTAAGGGTCAAGGACCACCTAGTGGTAAAAAAGGAGCTGGGAAACCAGGGAAGCGCTAAGGAGGACCTTTTGGAACTTTGCATGTCATACATCATAAGTGCCTTGTCTCCGATGTATCGGACTGCACAATATGAACTGACTACTTCATTATGTCTCCCACCTGCACTGTCATATTGCTGGGAGCGATTCCTGTTTTGTTTCCTCTTTATGCAGGTCAGGTGCAATAGGAGTGTAAGAGGGGAGGGGTCTTCTGTCCCATCATGCAAATTTCTAAATGGCTCACCCATGATGTTGTGTGAAATGGAATACAGTCTTTATTTACCTCATCAGTCCTCAATTTGTTATAGATTTGTCAATGCAATGTACAACTTTTGGGTACAGGGTTATGTTTGATATTTCAAATTAAAATCAACTTCAAAAATATATATGGTGTGTTTAAGATTTTATAAGAATGTAGGTCACAGTGCATTGTTACTGAACACAATAGCAAGTGCACAACTTCCATGTGATGGTTACAGTAGGGCTGCCACTGGTCTGTAAACAACAAAACAAATATTTTAGGGTCACTTTAAAGGATATGGGTCAACCAAGAAAAACCTGTCTCTGAAGGCTGCTATTCTTTTTGTCCTCCGCTGAATATTGGTCAATCATGTAGATTTTCCCACTGCACGTGTATGACAGACTGGATGCGTACAACACTTGGGGGCAGAGAGGAGAGGGAGGGGTGAACAACTCTTTCATTATGCTCCTGTAGAAAAGTGCTTAGGAATCCACAATTGTGGCTTCATGTCAGTATGAATGTGCCCTTGTAGTAGACTGCCTCTCAGTCCCATCACTCCATACGGGCCAGATGGAATTGATTGAGGCCTGCCCAGAAATGATGCAAAATATGAACAAATACAATTGTACTGAATACAGACAATGCTATAAAGTAGTTAATTGATACGAAAATGTTTCCTGGAATCAGATTAAGACTATTCCTACACTAAAAAGCGTTGAATATACATTTAGGCACAGTTTTATTTAACTAGGCAAGTCAGTAAAGAACAATTGCTTATTTAAAATGACGGCCAAACCCTAACGACACTGAGCTAATTGTGCACCGCCCTATGGGACTCCCAATCACGGCCGGTTGTGATACAGTCTGGAATCGAACCAGGGTCTGTAGCGATGCCTCTAGCACTGAGATGCAGTGCCTTAGACCGCTGTGCCACTCGGAAGCCCAAAAGTTTTGCTGCCCCGTGTGAGGATCATGGTCTGGGAAACTGACCCTGTAAGTAGTGTCATATGATGATATAAACAGAGAGCCTGTCTGTCTCTAATGCATTGCATGTAGACCTAATGACCAAGAATAGAGGTGATGTAATTGGACTTTCTTAGAAACATACAGTACAGGAGCTGGGCCTGCTTATCAGATTAACTGTGCTGTTGGTTATATAAAACTAGCTTTGGCCCCAGTGAGATAGGTGCCTTCTCAGGTCAGCTTTCCATTCACCTGGCCAGGACATTACACCTGGCCATACCAATCAAGGAGACCCACACTGGGAAAAAACAACCACGTGAGCCTGGGATCTGAATTAATAATCTGCTGCTGCAAGGCAAAATGTGAAACCAAATTATATTTTCAGTGAATACGAAATACTTACCTCGATTAGCAGCTCTTCATTATGCATAGCCAAAGTTATTTTCATAATGCATTACGTACTGTACATCTGGTCAAAATTACATCAAATAACTATTCTTGCAGAAATTGTACCCTATTCTCTCTGGGGAGTACTTTCATCCAGAGCCTGATGCCTGTTCTCAAGCATCACTCGGCGATAGTCTAGGGCAGGGGTCCCCAATTAAATTAACCCGTGGTCCCATTTTTGCTTGAGCGGGTGGTTGGAACATAGTTTTAAATCATTTGTACACTAGAATCAGATATAGTATTTGACAAAAACAGAATAATTTCAAACCTTTATTACATTGGGATTCGATCACATACGCCTCTATGCGTGGGAATACTTGGGAACAGATTTCCTAAATTAAAGTCACGCTGACTTCCTAGTGATTTTTCTGTCAGTTATGTCCAGCAACAAAAAATGTAGCTCAGAAAACTTTGGGGACAAATAAAATTATCCGCAGGGGGTCGCCTATTATAGAACTCATGGTCTAAGGCAGGGTTTCCCAAACTGCACCTGGGGGGCCCAAGGACAGAGTTTGGGAAACCCTGGTCTAAGGGAACAAAATCCTAAACATGTTGTGTGCAAAACAAGGGAAAACTGAGGAGAGATTGAATTGAAGTTAGAGTTTAGTGTGTGCAATCTATAGGTACTTTAACACTAATACAAGGCTAAGGAGGACAATGAGGTTAATCGTCTGTCAGATCAATTTACCAGGTGTGTCTTAACTTCTGCTCCACACCGCTATCACACACACCACGTTTCCCCTTTGAAAGAAGAGCTAATTCTCAGCCCTTTTGGCTCCAGACAGGCAGCCATAGATCTATTTTCCCTCCCTATCAGGACAAATACACTGGAAATAGGCAAATCAGGATGTGAGTTCTAGAGCTCTCCATTGTGAATGCAAGTGTTCTTTCATTTCTCTTGCATATCATGCCCAGAGACACAAATGGATCTTAGCACTATATATACTTTTTCATGTCTATTCATTTGACCGAATTCAATGGAGAGTTGACAATTAATTTGCTCGTCTCATCAACTTTCTCAAGCAGTTGCCCTTCCAAAAAATCTGATCGATTGCACTTGTCAATACAAGAACATACTGTAATTCTTACAATAGACAGATTGGGCACAATGTTATAGATAGGGTTGTATATACAGTATCCACCACATTATTGCTCTTTCAGAGATGTGGTTGTTTTGTTTCTGACTGACTGCATAATCTCCCACATTTTTGATGGATGGTGTTTGACTGCTGTCACAAGCCAGCAGCAATGCCCCTATCCACTGGGGAGGGAGGGGGCGAGGCAAAGGCTCTAACTAACCGCCATCTGTTGACTGACTGGTCCATCTCCTGACCCACCCAGTCAAAACCCCATTCATCTCATGCCTATTCTGGCCACTGCTGGGACATACCACACACATCGTCATTGGTAAAAATCAATCAACCGCCCTGAAGTGAAATTATGAATTCTGTTAGGGCAGGGAACCAAGGCATCAATCCCGGGCCACCTCATGCCTGTAGCCAGATGGAGGGAGGACAATAGGCAAATGATTAAATCAAATCAAATATATTTATAAAGCCCTTTACACCAGCAGATGTCACAAAGTGCTTATGCAGAAACCCAGCCTAAAACCCCAAACATCAAGCAATGTAGATGTAGAAGCACAGTGGCTAGGAAAAACTCCCTAGAAAGGCAGGAACATAGGAAGAAATCTAGAGAGGAAGCAGGCTCTGAGGGGTGGCTAGTCCTCTTCTGGCTGTGCCGGGTGGAGATTATAAGAGTACATGGCCAGATCGTTCTTCAAGGTGTTCAAATGTTCATAGATAACCAGCAAGGTCAAATAATAATCACAGTGGTTGTAGAGGGTGCAGCAGGTAAGCACCTCAGGAGTAAATGTCAGTTGGATTTTCATAGCCGAGCATTCAAAGGTCGAGACAGCAGGTACGGTAGAGAGAGAGAGAGAGAGAGAGAGGGAGAGAGAGAGAGGGTCGAAAACAGCAGGTCCGGGACAAGGTAAAACGTCCGACAAGGTAGCACGTCCGACAAGGTAGCATGTCCGATTTCAGGATGACAAGTTGAAGTGGTCAAGCAATGTTTATAGATGGGTGTTCAGTGACATTCCACTATTAGTGCACACTGGGATTAATGAGTTCAACTAGAATATGATAGTAAATTATGTTTTGATGCACTTGTTTTGACTTCAAAATAAATGTCCAAAATTAATTTGGAATTATATGATTTATTAGAGACAAAAAAATATGTAGTCAAGCACCGTAATGTAGTCAAACACCGTAATGCAGTCAAGCACCGTAATGTAGTCAAGCACCGTAATGTAGTCAAGCACCGTAATGTAGTCAAGCACCGTAATGTAGTTAAGCACCGTAATGTTGTCAAGCACCGTAATGCAGTCAAGCACCCTAATGCAGTCAAGCACCGTAATGCAGTTAGTTACCGTAATGTAGTCAAGCACCATAATGTAGTCAAGCACCCTAATGCAGTCAAGCACCGTAATGCAGTCAAGCACGGTAATGCAGTTAGTTACCGTAATGTAGTCAAGCACCATAATGTAGTTAAGCACCGTAATGCAGTCAAGCACCGTAATGTAGTCAAGCACGGTAATGCAGTTAGTTACCGTAATGTAGTCAAGGACCGTAATGTTGTCAAGCACCATAATGTTGTCAAGAACTATCATGTATACACAGATGATTGAAAGTCACTTTGGATAAAAGCGTCTCCTAAATGGCATATAGTTCAGTTTTTTCAATCACCTTGGCACATTTTTCAGATGTACGTGGTACATTTTCAAAACTCTTAGAACAAAATTCTAAACAGATAACACTTGTAATGCCTCCAATCTTATGTTCAGAACCTTTGATTGTGCCTTCATTGGGGTTGCACATATCTTTCACACGTGAGTCATTCATGCAAAAACAAAGTTTTCTGTGAAATACCATGAGAGCATTTAGTTTAGTCCTCAATACATCAGATCATGATAGGCTTACCATTTTAACTAACATTTCATCTAATAGTAAAAAATACAAGGTAGACATTTCAAAACTGTTATTTTTGTAAAGCATTCGGAAAGTATTCAGACCTCGACTTTTTCTCCATTTTGTTACGTTACAGCCTTATTCTAAAATGGATTCAATTAAATGTTTTCCTCATCAATCTACAACCAATATCCCATATGACAAAGCGAAAAAAGTTTTTTAGTAATGTTAGTAAATGTATTAAAAATTAAAAATAAATACCTTTTTTACATAGGTATTCAGACCCTTTGCTATGAGACTCGAAATTGAGCTCAGGTGCATCATGTTTTCATTGATCATCCTTGAGATGTTTCTACAACTGCGGTAAATTCAATTGATTGGAGACCACCTGTGATAAATTCAGTTGATTGGACATGATTTGGAAAGACACACACCTGTCTATATAAGGTCCCACAGTTGACAGTGCATGTCAGAGCAAAAACCAAGCCATGAGGTCAAAGGAATTGTTTGTTGAGCTCCGAGACATGATTGTGTCGAGGCACAGATCTGGGGAAGGGTACCAAAAAATGTCTGCAGCATTGAAGGTCCCCAAGAACACAGTGGTCTCCATCATTCTTAAATGGAAGAAGTTTGGAACCACCAAACTTTGTCTACTTCAGCCACACCCGTTGCTGACAGGTGTATAAAATCGAGCACACAGCCATGCAATCAACATAGACAAACTTTGGCAGTAGAATGGCCTTACTGAAGAGCTCAGTGACTTTCAACGTGGCACCGTCATAGGATGCCACGTTTCCAACAAGTCAGTTCGTAAAAAATTGTCCCGGTCAACTGTAAGTGCTGTTATTGTAAAGTGGAAACGTCTTGGAGCAACAAAGGCTCAGCCGCGAAGTGGTAGACCACACAAGCTCACAGAACGGCACTGCAGAGTGCTGAAGCGCGTATCGTGTAAAAATTGTCTGTCCTCGGTTGCAACACTCACTACCGAGTTCCAAACTGCCTCTGGAAGTAGTCTCTGGAGCAGTGGAAACACATTCGCTGGTGTGAGGAATCACGCTTCACCATCTAGCAGTCAGAAGGACGAATCTGGGTTTTGCGGATGCCGGAAGACCTGCCCCAATGCAGGGTGCCAACTAATGTTTGGTGGAGGAGGAATAATAGTCTGGGGCTGTTTTTTATGGTTCAGGCTAGATCCCTTAGTTTCAGTGAAGGGAAATCTTAATGCTACAGCAATACAATGACATTCTAGACGATTCTGTGCTTCCAACTTTGTGGCAACAGTTTGGGGAAGGCCCTTTCCTGTTTCAGCATGACAATGCCCCCGTGCACAAAGCAAGGTCCATAAAGAAATGATTTGTCGAGATCGGTGTGGAAGAACTTGACTGGCCTGTACAGAGCCTTGACCTCAACCCCATCGAACACCTTTGGAATGAATTGGACTGCCGACTGCGAGCCAGGCCCAATCGCCCAACATCAGTGCCCGACCTCACTAATGCTCTTGTGGCTGAATGGAAGCAATCCCTGCAGAAATGTTCCAACATCTAGTGGAATCTCTTCCCAGAAGAGTGGAGGCTGTCATATCAGCAAAGAGGGGACCAACTCCATATTAATGCCCATGATTTTGGAATGAGATGTTCGACGAGCAGGTGTCCACATAGTTTTGGCCATGTAGTGTAACTATCACCTGGATTCACCTGGTCAGTCTGTCATGGAAAGAACAGGTATTTCTAATGTTTTGTACACTCAGGGTATATGACCTAGGCACTACATCATTTTGGTGCAGTAGTTATCAGTTTTGAGCAGATTGAAGTGATTGTTCATTGTATTGTTAACAAATTACAATAAAATCGTATCAAAAGTAAGTGAATATTGCATTTTAAAAAGCAGATACTTATATTGAATATGTATCTAAATTGGAAGAGTGATTTGGTGCAGCGAACAAGTGACTTTGTGAATTTGTTTGTTGTTCTCAGTCAATTGAAAGTGTGCTTAGAGTTTTGAAAAATGTGTCATTTTAATGGTCTGTTTAGATTTCTTTGCTTAGAGTTGCGAAAATAAGCCACATGCTTGTGAAAATGGCACCAAAGTGATTGAAAAAAACTAGATGGAGATAATGTCCGAATAAATCTGCCAGTCACAATTTGCTTGAATTATATAATGTGTGTGTGTGTTTGTCTCTGCTTAACTTTGTTTGTGTTTCTGGATATATGCTTACGTGGGGTTGCTTGCGCCTATGTTTCAGTGTGTGCGTGTGTGTGCGGGTGTGTGTGTCTGTTCCAGTAAGTGCTGCAGTGGATTAGTCACCTGGTTTATTTAAGGCAGAGAGAGGGTGCAGACGCATCAGTGCATAACTGCTTATTTGTACATAGAGTACATAGTTAATGAGAGACTGGGTTGCTTAGTCAGTTAGTCAGTGTGTGTGACTTAGGTCCTAAGTCATTCAGTCAGCATGCAGAGCAACATCTACAGGCAGCAGAATGAGCACTTTGAAGTCTTTACCACTGTCCTCTCCCCACAAGGTGAGTAGCACAGTAGCAGGTTACTGCTTACATCATATGTGTATATATATATATACAGATATATGTATATATAGACATGTGTGTGTGTGTGTATATATATATATATATGTGTGTATCTGCAGTGGGCTAGACTGGAGAAGCTTGGCAAGGAAATACACCCTTCCGAAAAAAAGATGCTGCAATGACTGCGTCCAAAGTACCACAGTTGACTGTAGTTACTGCACTGTTACTGTTACTGCACTGTTACTGCACTGTTACTGCACTTTCAAAACTGCCATCTTTTTTTGAAAGTGCAGTGCTTAACTTGTGTGTGTACAGCACATTATTAGCACATTATTGTAATTATTAAGATTCATGATATTGACTTTTCAATGATGATTAAAATTCCATTTGATTTGTATACTGCAGTTGTTTATTTTGCATACTGTACGGTCCTGGGTATTGATGGCAAACTGAAATACATCTAGAATCATGTTGTTTTTTCACCAACTTTTCATTCCCTAATGCTTTGCTATAGTTCTTTGTGGTGGGAGCTATTTTTTGCTGATTCATCTCTCCTTGTTTACCAGTTCACCGGGGACGATGCCAATTCAGACAGGCAGAGGCTGACAAGGCAAGTTATTTTCCTGTTAATGCTCACTCTCAGATCCTCAATATTTATTAACTATGTTGAATGAAAATATGCTTGGATGAATTCAACTTGTTGATACAATTGGTAGATTTGCTCCGCAATTCACCCTCATATCCTCTGGATTCTGTTCATGCAAGCATGAGACATCTCATGTAGATTGTTTTTGTGTCTCCAGCTACACTTGTCTGTAGAGACAATTGCATTAGTTAGTTCAAATTAGATGCTGTCTGTTATGTCATTCATTACCATAAGACTAAAGAGAACAGATCATGGAGAACAGCAGGTGATTGGGTGTGTTTTTAACTGCGAGCCAGGTAATCCATAGAGTTTTAGCCAGCCTCCTAATCCTCTTCTTTCATTCAGGCATAGACTCAATGTGAATGAGCTGCGGTAAAGGAATGGAACAATGAATTGGACATGTCATGACACCTCTTTGATCATCACAAGGCACACTATATCATATAAACTTACTGCAGAGACAAGCATATACTGTGACAGACATATGGAACAACCCTGCGTATGCTCAAGTACCGCATCTGTCTTGTTACATATAAAATGTATTGAAGTTGCATTTCTCGATCTATCCACTAGATGGTGGTAAAGCGCAGCTACAAGCCCCACTGGCCAGATGAGCTTGCGCTGACCCGGGGTGAGTTCATCCTGGTTCTGTGTAAAGATGATGAGGCCCGGTGGTTTGGGCGGCTGCAAAACGGACAGCAGGGATACTTCCCGGCCTCGCATGTCATGGAGCAGAGCCACCAGGTTAGTGGCTAGTGGAAATTGTCTTATGCTAGGCAAAAGCAACATTCTGTCTCTGAGTGCAACAAGGCTCTATTTCTACTCTATTCTATTTATAGTCATCGATCAAGACTTTGATTAGTTAAATCAATTGTGTTGGTGCTTGGCTGGAACAAAAGCCTGCATACACACCTCGTATGCTCTTGCACTGCTCGCAGATATAATATTGCCCACCCCTACTATTCATAAAGAATAGCTCTGCTGATTTACAGAAAAGTATGTCTGGTTAGAATAGCCTACCTGAGTTTTTGACAGGACAGAGGGATAGCAATACAGAACAGTCCCAGCAGTAATCCCACCCTGTCATTGACACACCTCTGTTTGTGTTGTTAGGATGATGAGCCAGCTAAAGACGTCCGCCGCTTAGCGAGACGGGGTTCAGCTCCGGCCACGTATGCAGGTGGTACTGGGTGAGAGCAGCGCGCCCAAAACACACACACAGATACACACTCAGAAAGACACAAACACACACAATCCTCAATCAAACCCCCCTCCACAAGTGTGTGTACACAACACATACACACACACCCCAGCAGCTGCTCCCCACACACATACACACACCCCTCACTGCCTCCACCGCCTCCAGTTCCACTCCGCCCAGCACACCCTGAACAGGTGGCCCCTCTCATCCCTCATTAGTTGACAAAGCACACAGATTACACCCCCCCCCCCCCCCTCCACCCACCCACCCCTCCCTCCCTCCCTCCCTGATCAATTCCCACTCACTGCACTGCTGCTCCCTCACACACTGGACCACAGTGGGGGCTCACAGTCACAGACCTGCGTTCAGGGGAGTAGATGAGGGCTCCCTCTTTCCCCCAAAAAATATTGTGTTTCATAATGTCAAACAGTGGAACAGAACTGTCTGTATAATCTGACTGAAGTGCCCTCAGTGAACGTGGAAATGTAAACAGTAGTTGGATGTTGTTTAAGAGATGATCCAAGATTATACATTTTAGTTGTGCTGTGTGACTTAGGTCCCTCCTAATGTGTGTAGAGGTGAACGTAGCTCCTTGAGCTGCAACAGCCTACACACACACACACACACACACACACACAGAGCGAGCCCCCTGAACAGCCCTGCGCTTGTCTTGTCTGCGCTGAGCGCTGGAATTTGGGTCAGCGGGAATAAACATGTCCTTTGTGTTTGTTGTGTCCTCTTTGTTCTCCAGCGCACTCAGGCTGCAGGCCCTCCGCAGAGCCAGCAGAGCAGCGGCAGGAGGGGGGCCGGAGGGGGCCGGGGGGGCCGAGGGGGAGAGAGAGGGCCCCATCCTGATACTGAAGTCCCAGATCTCTCTCCCTAACAGGCTGCCCCAGCCCCTGCCCCAACCCCAGCCACAGGCACACAGCTCCCCAAGCTTCCTGCACAGGATCCTATCCAAGCACCGTCGGAGGAGTGATTGTCATGGGTCCAGCAACACGGGCTACATGGCCGACTAAGATGCTACGATGGACGGTGGTGTGTGTGGGGAGAGAAACAGGCACAAGAGGGGAAAGGAGGGAGGAGAGAGGAGGAGATTGGGTATAGCGGTGGGATATTTTTGAAAAGTGACTATATTTTGTGCCCACCCCCAATGGGGCCAGGTAGGGTTGCCATAGTTACATCACTGATGCTAGTCTATGGCTGAACTGTTGGCTGCATCATTGAAGAGCTGGAGTGAGGGTAACTACTTCCCTGCCTCCTCTGTAAAGTGTTCAAGAAATATCAATGGTGTACTGTATATACATTTTCCGGGATTAAGATGTGACATTAAGCAAGCCGTAAATTGAGGGGTTGAATAGGGGGGAAAGTATTTCATTAATAGTCAAAGAGGGATCAGATTTATGACTATATTTTATGAAGCTAACTGTGTTTACTTCAGCCAAATAATGTTCCATGAGTCTGCCTGAGCTTTCTGTTCCATGAGTCTGCCTGAGCTTTCTGTTCCATGTTGTCATCCATATTAGGCTGTATTCTCTGCAACTACGACGTTCCAGAGCAGCACTAAATCATTGATATATTTCCTTTTGACTATAAATTGTTACATTTAATTTGTGTAAAACCCAACATCAGCCAAGAATGTATTTTTCATAAAAATAATCAAACCCGTACTTGCGGCTGATATCCCTTCATTCTAGTTAGTAACATATTCCACTACAGCATGTACCACGGCAAGAGTCTCCCATTCAACGGAGCTGAAAAAAGCCCTGTGAAGTGAGAGGATGTGTGATTGAGGCGTGTTGAAAGGCACTGCCAAAGGAAATGGCATCATTATTGTGAAGGTTGCCCAGGCAATGGTAAAACAGCTCTCTCTGGGCTCCACACAGTCTTCAGTGGTACCTCCCAGCATGGCCACGACTGGAGTACGCTGTAGAATGTATCCTTTGAAAGGGCAACGCTGTAGAATGTATCCTTTGAAAGGGCAACGCTGTGGAATGTATCCTTTGGAAGGACTAAAGCTCCAACTCTCTAATCCTAATCCTAACCTTGACCTCTATTAGATTTAGACACCACATCCACCAGCCCAGTGATGTGTCCATTGATACATTTAGATCAGATCTATTCTAACAAGGACCATATCCCCGCCTGATATGTGAGATTATGGCACTAGCAAGCAATAATGCTAACTACGGGGAATGCTGGTTAAAAAGGTCAAGCGTTTAAAAAAACACCAAAGCCAAAAGCCGTCCTGTAATTTATGACTAGTTGCATGGTCAGTCTGAACCTCTGTGTTGTTGAGATGGAAGCAGAAATAGTGTCTGAACAGTTTTCCAACATCTTGGTGTTCCCTCGCACATCTTCCTGATTTCTTAGTATGTGATATAGGATGTTTGATGCTGGAGGCCTGTCCGCCACAGCCATCTGCTGAGAAAGGCTTAGCGCCTCTGAGAGAGGAGCAGCTTTCCCCCTCTGACTGGCCTCTCCTCTCTCTACTCTCCTTCATCCATTCATTCATTCAATCAGTGCTTTAATTATCTTTAATCCAGGGTCAAACTCTGCCTCTCTCTAACTCCTGGAATAAATCCTTGCTATGTGGATTATTGTGGTTGACATCCAGTGGGGACAGTGACAGCTACACACAGAGTGACAGAGGCCCTACTCTCATAGAGTCTAGAGGCCCAGAGGGCTGGTGTGTAGAGGGGGGGGTGTTCACCTGCCTGACACCTGTTCTTTCTCCTCCTCACCTGAGGAGCAGCAGATGCTATGCAGGAGAGTGCTGAGCCCTGCCCCACCCCCGGTGAACACAGTCTGTACCCCTCATACACTGTCTTCCATGCCCATTCAACCAGGACCCCTTGACTAAACACACACACACCACACACACACACACACCACACACACACACACACACACACACACACACACACACACACACACACACACACACACACACACACACACAACACACACCACACACACACACACACACACAGGCTCCAGTTAAGCCTCAGATACACCAGAAAGAAACGCAGACCAACCCAGTCCAATGTATTGTATCGCCCCTCATTGTGAATCTGTTGTTTGTTGCTAAAAGTGTAGTCAGGCAGCAGGCTCCTCTAGTATACCAGTTAGGTACTGCTGTTCATTAGTGAGCCTGTTTAACCTCACAGCACTAACATTCACAGGGGAACTGGAGACTAGGACCTATTTACAGCAGAAAGGGTCCAAAACACACACACACAATTTGTTTTTCCCGCCTAAAGTGTCTCATCCCCTCAGTGGTGCTGTGTGTTCAGCAGGACACCAACAGGGTGCCTGCCAGATGACTGCCCTGTCAGTGCTATAATGGTTGCCATCTGCTGTCTGGCATACACAAAGGCTGTGTGTGTGTGTGTGTGTGTGTGTGTGTGTGTGTGTGTGTGTGTGTGTGTGTGTGTGTGTGTGTGTGTGTGTGTGTGTGTGTGTGTGTGGAGGGGAAAGGACCCTTGCTGCTCCTGGAGCTCTCTGCATTGAACACCAATACACACAGCAAAGTTTGAGGACTGTACAACATAATGACTTGAAACAGTATGTACATTTAATTGAAGTAAAACATACTTCTCTCAAATCACTAAATGCTTTACCCATTGATTGATGTGCTACAGTACTACTAAAATAGATGCCTGTCAATACACTGTATAGTACACGCGTCTGTATAGTACACGCGTCTGTATAGTACACACGTCTGTATAGTACACACGTCTGTATAGTACACATGTCTGTACTGATACCCAACAGGTGCATGTGAGGCCAAGCTAAGTCAATAAGGAGTGCCCTATGCAGGACCAAAACAATACACTCAGTAAACACAAGGCTTTACAGGCTGATGCCAACAACCAATTAAGAGGCAGTAAGCCTTTGACATGTCTCAAGCCAGTCCAGACCATCTGAAAGCAACAATAGCTCAAGTCCTGCCCAGACAAGAAACAGATTGATCTAGTGGATATTTGTGTGCACGTTTGTCTGTACTGTTGATGCTGCCCCAGCAGAAGGCAAGTCGCCAGGCCTTGTGCCCCTCCTCTTGGGGGCAATTGAGTGAATGGGTCTGTAAAAGCAACAGGTCCTGGGGACAATAGCGCCCGGGGGCATTAAGTCACGGGTGACTGGGCGTCTTTAGGGCCAGCAGCTGACCCTGTGGAGAGGCATCTTGTCCCTGTCTCTTATACACATCTAGATGTGTATAAGAGACAGCACACACACACACACCGCCACACACACACGGAAGAGGGATTGTGTCCATGGTGAACCCAGGCCAAGCTGACACACTCCACAGGCAACATATACACAGATACTGTTAATCCACCTGACAGGACTGGACAGGGAACAAAAGAGTCCTTCCACTGGAGGGAACAGGGATAGAAGGTATTTGGATGACAAGGTTTAACGTGAATAAGACTGCAGCGTTAAAGAGAGGTGCACCAAGATCATAACATCATATTGCTGTTACATAACACAATGACAAAGAGCCACAAACGCAATGCAATAACATTTTATTATTATTCCATATTAAGTACATGGTTACAATGGCAGTTGGCAGGAATTCTATGGTACCTGGTTATGATTTCAGCAGAAAACACAGTAAACTTTGAAAATGACATAATGGAAGTGTTACGTCTGTGATTACTGTAGTTGTAGTAAAAACATGATCACTGAAAAGTCCAATGTATTGCTTGTTGTTCATGCATGATTATTATGACAACAACTGCTACTATAAATATAGTTAATTCCCTCATAGCCTCGGGTTAGATGTCCAAGTGTTAACATACAACATGTTACAAACAAAACATACAACATACTGAAGTCAAACCAACCAACAGAACAGAGAACAAACATATATTCATATTTACTGTAGCGGTTAGATGTCGGGAAATCAGAAAGTTCAGAAAGTGTGGTTCTGTGGAGTTCAGAGAGGGTGAACATAAATGATCTTTCCACTTGATCTTTCCTGAGGAGATTCCCTTCTTATTCTCAAACACACTTAATGCTGGATAATCCCCATTATTATCTACATTCTAAACAGTTGGAAGACTGTCGGAACAAATGACACCAACCATCACCACAGGGACCATAGATACTCTGCTGCATCCCTATTATTATAGAGGCAACCAATCAGAGCCATAGAAGACCGCATTGTCACATAAAGACGTAAAAGCTTCATCTTTCATTGTATGTTGAATATCTTGTATTGTACTTGTGATTATTACTTATAAACAATTGATTTTAAACAGCTCTGTCTTTACATCTGTGTGTCAGTGTTCAATAGTCACATGTAGTGAGACATTCATCCAATGGCACTGGATTTTTAAAAAACGAAACAAACACAAACAAGAGCTACGTCATGAGCACAAACAAATTAACAAAACAACACTTAAACGATGAGAAAAGTGCAATTTGTCTATGATTAGAGGTTGGAGACTGAATCCTGCTACTACCTATGGAGAATACAAAGAAACTCTGATTCCAGGGGAAACTGTTCTACCAATATCAACAACTCAGTGATGTCACTATACAATGGTTATTAACTAAATCTGATAGTTAACAGAATGACTGAATGAAAGAGATTAGTGGTAGTGCATGTTCACTTGTTATGTCTAATTCGTAGAAATTAGTTGAAAGGTAGCCCAATCCTTTTTCTGATAGAAAGAAAATATAATTATTTGATCATTTATTTTTCCATTTTTAGAAATAAATAAATTAGTAAACGTTGAATAAATAGAACCTCAACTAAAATACTTGCTTTAGCACACTGATGACATGAGCGCTATTTGTCCGTACCAAACATGACAACTGGATTCTGATCTAGGATCAGTGTGGTAGAACTGACCTTAGGTCAAAGGGTTTCAGAAGGGTTTTAGGCTGTCTGTCAGCAAAGGTACATTTCTCAATGGAAACTTTATGTGTTCAATTTACACTTATATTAATATCTAAGTTTTAGAGAACAGATAATAAATAAAATTAGATAAAAACAAACAAATGAACAAAAAAGGTACCCTTCCATTTTGAGTTTCTTCGCAGTTTCACGCTATGAAATACATTCAACAAAAGTCTCAATTTGAGACTGCTAAAGGGAAGTATGGCCTTGGAATGGAAACTTTATTGTACTATCCAGTTACCTCCTCAACACTGACCGTTTCTCTGCAGCCAACCCCTACTCAGTAGTGCAATACTGACAGCTCTCTCTCTCCCTCTTTCTCTCTCTCCTCTCTTTCTCTCTCTCTCTCTCAAGACTTCATAACAACAGGTTTAGCAGTACAGGGTAGTTCTACAAACAAGCTGAATATTCATATACATGTAATGTTACATCATAAAACGTATTTTTTCATTTTTGTTTAAACAATATATTAACAATATGAAACTCATAAGCAGTCACTGCTACAGTAGTAATACAACAACTATTTCTACAGCTTGCTACTTACTGTATGTGCAGGTTGTTCAGTTTTAACACATTATAAACTAGTGCAGAAAATGGAGTATTTCTAATCTGTACAAACCTGTTACATGTCTAGGAGGTCAATGGCTGGGGTGTATTCAAAAGACAAACAAAGCAATTTATGACAACCAAGCAGTGTGACCTCGAAAAACGACAGTCTTACCTTTTCTGTAAAGTATTCTGTGTTACACTTGAGTGTTCAGTTACCAATCTTATCAATACACAAATGTCTGAATTATTTGAGTAGATCTACACCAGACTGTAGTATGTTAAGAGTCATTAGGAGAAGGAGCGTGGACAGATGTAGTGTGTGGGAACTTGGGTCTCAGAGCACAAGCGCCCTCGAGGTGCAGCCGGTGGACGTGTAGGTGCTACTCAGGTACTGCCGGGCCTGCTCTGTCATAATCCGCTGGTCCTCCGTCTTCCCATAAACCACTGCTTCCCACTGGTTGTTGACCTGCAGAAGAAGAAGAGAGGAATATTCTCTCCCGCATCTCAATGCATTAGTCTATCCCCTTCTCACAACCAAGACCTTGATGCTCAATAAAAAAAATATCACTGAAAAGTTGGCAGGTTTCTTTGACAAGGGACCAGCTGTACCTAACATACTGTCCAATTTGGAGGGACAACCTTTCCCCTCTCCCTATCATTATATATATATCGCCTGAGGAGCAATAATGTGAAGTTAGTATTTATTTAAATGTTTTTATTTTTTTATTTTTTTACATACACCAGATAGGGGCAGTTAAATGTGTTGTTTTGAAATGTGTTGCTTCGTTTTTTAAAGGGTAGTTAGGAGTTACACCAAAGAGAGATGTCTGTGTGTACCTGTCCAGGTGAATCGTGGTGGGAAATTCTGACCGAGGGGGGGTTCTTCCTCTTGCGGGGGCTGGGAAGGTGGCGCCGGGGGCCACAAGACCCCTCCTTCCCAGACGAGGGGGGGCAGGGGCGCTCTTCTCTGTCTCTCTCCGGGAGTGGGGTCATCAATAAGGAGCTGGTTAACAAACTCTCCTCTGGGACCTGGAGGGAGGCAAGGATGGGTAGACATTGATTAGTTGGTTGGTTCATTGGTTGACTGATGAATTGATTGATTAGTTGGTTGGTTGACTGATTAGTCTGATTGATTATATCCCAGAACCCACCAGTGCGTTATTGAGCTGGTCCTGGTATAGCTGGACGTTGAGACAGTCTTTCCCCCAGGAGTCCAGCACCAGGGACTTACGCACCTTCCTGGCTGGGCCATCCACCTGGGAGGGTCAGGGACAAGGTTGTGGTTAGACTGTATACCAAGTCAAACAGAGGTCATGAAAAGTTTAGTTGTACATGGTTATATGAACACCTACATTATGTTTCCATGTCCTGAAGTCTGGTTGTGGTTCTCTGGTGAAGATGTCTGATCCTATCTCCTGCTTCAGCACCTCCCTGATATCTTCCTCCAGAAAGGCCAGGGGCTGGGCTGAGATACACACACACACACACACACACACACACACACAACACACACACACCACACACACACACACACACACACACACACACACACACACACACACACACACACACACACACACAAACATTAATATGAGCACAGTAACAAAGTACACACACTCATAAGAACACACAGTGAATTATAAATACACACAGCTAGACCAACTTCACACTTACCACCATCTTTAGCGGCCCATGCATCTTCTCCTGGGCGGCCAGGGCGTTCTTAAATGGAGTAGGAGTTCTGGGAGTCGGAACCATTATGGTCTTATGAATCTTAGGGGTCCTGAAACTGAGTGAGACAAAGAGAGATATTACAACACCTGTTGTAATGATGATGAGATCAATACATCAAACACACACGTAATTTAGGAACCTGTAACTCGCTTACCCCATATTCTCTTTCTGGTGTTTGGGCGTGGTCTCTTTCTGGAAGGGTGTGTTGAGGAGATAGTTCTGGCCACAGACTGGGGTGGAGGTCAGAGAAGGGCTGTCCAGGCTCAGATGCTCTCCTCCTGATGTGTTGAAGAACTGGAGGAAGACATGATCACAACAGTTAGAGATGGGAGATGGACAAGAAAGGGGGACTATAAAGAGAAGCTATACTGCCAGAGCCAGATGCATTGCACCATCATGCCCTAGCTTGAGCACATTTCTAGCATCTGGCTTGCCTGGGAGAGGGTGAAAGGCAGTGCTTTCGTGGGGGTGTTCTTGGGCGAGTTGATGCTGGGTGACTCTAAGAAGGACGCACGGCTCCTATCAGGGGACTGGTCCCCCCTCGCTGTCCTCTTCCTCCTCCCCAGGGATGGCAGGCCTGGTCTGGGCACGTTGTGTGGGGTGTGGACTTTCCGCTGACCCATGGGGGCACAGTGCTTGGTTGAGATGTCGTTGGAGGGGTCAATGGTATACCTCATCCCCTCTGTGGTCCTCCCCTGGGGTACGTAGCTCCCCTGTATTTGTTTCAGGGGCGTCGTCGCCTCAGACACGTCGAAGCTGGCCGCCTCGCTCCACGCCATAGGGTCCTGTAGAGCCAGACACATCTACAATGGATTTTCAATACATTCATGCTCTGGGTCTGGTATATATAAACACACACATCTACACCCCTTGGGAAAAGAGGGCTTCGCCCCGTCAGTTGAAACTTGTGCCATCTCAGTTTTAGTTTTATGTCTCTATATAAAAATTATTGAGTGACAGGTTGGTGAAAAATCTGTATCTCCTCTGCGCTGTGTCAACACAATGGACAGATCGCAGCGGTGTGTATAGGGGGGCTATGGAAAGCCACTGGGGAGGTTAGGTTTGACTCCTTCAGGTTTACCGTTGAAGCTGCTTCACTCAACTCTGCCTCACGCCCCACCACTACAGAGTTTAGTTAGCTCCTTAGCTAGCTGTAAAAACTGTTCGTGTTATTAGCCTTAGCCTATCTAGCTAGCTCGAACCAGCTAGTCTGCAACTGCCACAAAGGATATCAGAAATTGGCTTCGCCAAAGTACCCAGACAAAGCTATAGAAGGAGAACGATGAGCAGCAGCATCAAACCACGAGGCCGCCGCAAAGCCCAGCAGCGATGATGCTGCTGAGTGCAAAGCCTACCCAGCCTTCTATAAGTGCCGCCAGGATAATGGCTCCACAGCCCCTAAACCTCCAACTGTTCCTGATGATCTTGGAACAGAGGAGCCAGCCCAGGTTAGCCTAGAATCCTACCCTAGCTGCAGGTTTTATGTCCAAAAACATTAATTTAATAGCATAGGAAGAATGGCTGGAATACTAGTTTTCTGCAGAATTCAATATAATTCCAATGCAAGAAACCAAATGACGCCCCTGGATATAGCTACATATCGGTGTGTTTCCTCATAGAGATAGATAGGATACATTCTATGATGGTTTTCTTGGTAGCCTATTGGTTTTCATGGTAGCCTATTGGTTTTCTTGGTAGCCTATTGGTTTTCTTGGCAGCCTATTGGTTTTCATGGTAGCCTATTGGTTTTCATGGTAGCCTATTGGTTTTCATGGTAGCCTATTGGTTTTCATGGTAGC
>NC_036867.1:2219948-2221703 GCF_002910315.2 Salvelinus sp. IW2-2015
AGCCTATTGGTTTTCATGGTAGCCTATTGGTTTTCATGGTAGCCTATTGGTTTTCATGGTAGCCTATTGGTTTTCATGGTAGCCTATTGGTTTTCTTGGTAGCCTATTGGTTTTCTTGGTAGCCTATTGGTTTTTGTGGTTGTAAAAGGAACTGTACTGTATTGGAAACATGTTTATGGTAGGCTGGCATTGCTTACGTGGGTGGAATTTGATCCACAGAAGTGTATTGTGCCATATCACAACGTGTTTCTGAACTCATGAGCGCCATGATTTTCCATGTTTGAAGTGGGCCTATTGGTTCATTTATTTGGTGAGACACCTGTGCTGTGCATGGCTGCATCTCACTGTAGGAGGCTGCGTTTTGGTTATTTGGATCTCCATTTGCCTTCACTGTGCTTGTTTACTGTTAATGTTTACTGTTTGTTTACATATATTTTATATAGGAATGCTTCCGCTCAGTGTTTGAGATCAATTGACACCCTTTACCATGGAGCGTTAAGATTTATTTAAAACTACAAAACCCTTACGCACCACTGCACTTTATATACCAGGGTTGGCTGGCCTTCTCTAGTCACTCGTAGGCTTGTATACTTTTATTTACAAAGCCATTTTTATTCCTCAGAAATGTGGTGAGTACTCTCTTCGTTCACAAGACTTTATCCTGCTAAACTGTTCCAAATGTCCGAACTGAATTTGGTAAAAGGGCTTTTATGTACTTTGCGCCATCCGTTTGGAACGCCTTACAAAATAGTTTTCAACTGGAAGAACTTGTCCCGATTGATGTTTTTAAATCATTGATGAAGGATTTTGAGCTGATTCCTTGACCTGTCAATGTTTTTAATTTGCTGTTTTATGATTTCGTTATACTCCTGTGACTTCTATGGTTTAATTAGATGACTTGTAGTGTTCAGGTTGTCTGTCTGTAATTGTGTAATGACTCGGTGCTGCCTATCAGGGCCAGCACGCTCTTGAAAAAAATATTTCAAATCTCAATGAGCCCTTCCTGGTTAAATAAAGGTAAAAAATAAAGGTAAAAAAGTCCAAATGTAACTAGCCTAAATATAGATTGTGTCATGCTTTTATCCATCTGATATTTTGTTGACTAGGCCTACTACTTGTTATCGCTGTTCTGTTCTGTTCACATTCATTCGTTCTCATTTGCAGTTGTGTCCATACTCTAAGCTAAACTGCTTTTCAGTATTTTTGTTTTGCATGCATGAAAAACTAGGTTACTCCTTTCAGCATTTAGTTTGCATTATTTTGGTAAGACAGCTGTGTGTACGGCTGCATTCACATAGTGTGTAATAGGTGAGTTACCCTATCTATCTTGTAGCCTATATTCATTACCAAAACGGAGCTGTCCATTGTACTGATACAGGGAAGCGGAGATACAAATTTTGTGCCAACCTGTCACTTCAAAAGCACTCAATCAAGGGTCTCGGAGTTTCGGCATTTGAACTTTGTTTATTGTGATATAAGCAGAATTCAATATAATTCCAATGCAATAACCCAACAAAATTGTGCCCCCTCACCGATTTCAAATGCCCCCCTAGTCACCTTATCCTGGCTCTGGGTGTGATCTGCCCCCCTAGTCACCTTATCCTGGCTCTGGGTCTGATCTGCCCCCCTAGTCATCTTATCCTGGCTCTGGGTGTGATCTGCCCCCTAGTCACCTTATCCTGGCTCTGGGTCTGATCTGCTCCCCTAGTCATCTTATCCTGGCTCTGGGTCTGATCTGCCCCCCTAGTCACCTTA
>NC_036867.1:2222329-2298006 GCF_002910315.2 Salvelinus sp. IW2-2015
TCTGACACGCCGTCTGCCCAGCTGGAGTAACGCTCCACACTCTGAGAGAGAAGAGACTGGGGTTAGGGTGCTGCTGATGGTGGGGTTGGACACCAACCAGGTCAGTAAGGCTGACTGGGTTCGGAAAACTCCCAATGAATGAAGTTATGACGTTTCAAGGAAGTTCAATCAAGTTTAGACGACAAGGCAATGTAACGAAATTCATACCCAAAAGTCTCCCAACACCCAAACTTGTTCCCTCAGTCTAAAACGTCATTGAACCTCATTGAGAAGTCAGTGGTAGGCATGTGTTGTAACACACCAAGATATTTATCATTTAAAATCTGAACCACTGACATCATCATAATAGTTTGTTCTGTAACGCAGGTTAAAATGAGATACATGGATGGAGTGAATAGATGAATGAAGAAAGACAACGAGTGGGGGATTCTGCTATGGAAGCCACAGTGGTGTGGTGAAAGAAGGGAAAAGGTTTAAAAAAGAAGAAGAAAAAGGGGGAAACACATGTTTGGTTCCAAACCACTGGCTGAAGTGACACCGTGCAGATAGGAGGCTGGAGGAGGCTGGAGGGAAGGAGGCTGGAGGGAGTGAGAGGAGGTTTTAATGGTGGCGGCCGCATGGCGAGATGGCAGGAAGCACTGAAAATGGGGATGGGAGGGGTAGAACTACGAAGCGTAACGGGAGTGTGGGGAGAGGGGTGAGATGGGTAGGCTACTATGACATCACTACAGCATAACTACGAGCTCAAGTGGACTAGGCTACATCATCACACACATACACACTGAGAGTGTGTCTTACACATGGGCCTCGGCACTGGGCCTGTCTCCGGACCTCGGTCTCTGCTGACATAAGCAGCAGCTCAAGCTCCTTAATTCTCTGCTCTTTGTCTGGATCGTCATGGCAGGACGGCTGGAGTAAACACACACGGGAAGGAGAGGAGTGGACGGAGGGAGTGAAGAAAAGGTAGGCAGGGAAAGAAGGAAGGAGAGAACAAATTTACTCACAAATGACTCATATCAGACTCAGGCTTACTCTGATTAACACCAAACCACACATTTGTTAAAGACACAGAGAAGAAACAGGAATTCAGGCAGGTCATTTAGTTGTTTGATTCAGAAAGTGATTAATACAAAGTAGACTGAAGTTAGTACGGTGGAAAGGTATAAAAAAGGGATGGTAAAGTGGACAGGATTGGAAGACACTTCTACTGATTAGCTCCATGCTTCAGTCCAAACCTTGAGCTTTTGAGTCAAACAACATATCGGACTCTTGGCCAGCTGTAAAGGACAGGTCACTCACCGATAAGTAGCTGGAGGAGTCTGGGAGGCTGTCCATCAGCTGGCCACAGTGAGGGCTATAGAGGTAACCCCCAAGCTACAACACACAGGAACATTAAACACTGATCCTTTCAATATGCCAATAAACCTTGTTTGAATGAAACGGAACAGTAGTGTCTGAGAGGCCTCTCACCTGAGTTGGTCCAGCCATGCCCAGAGGGCTGTGCCCACCATGGGGGGTGTCTGGTTGGGGGACACAGGGTCTGTGGTGGCGTCGCTTCAACCCCCCGTGCTCTGAGCTGAATCCCCTGCAGCCGTCCTGGAGGTACCCCTCGTGCTCCACTTTCCTCCTCATGGTGGAGTTCCAGTGATTCTTGATGGAGTTGTCCGTCCTATAAGGGAGGTTATTCAAATACTTTAGATCTGTCCAAAAACCTAATAAAACCTACGCTTTTGCCCTTAGCCTTACACCTTTGGTTATGGGACCAGATACTACTATACTGTAGGTGTAGGAAATATGAAGGAAAGCTGACCAGGAGAAGAAGGAAAGCCACTTTTACTCTATTGAGATGTAACCACCCACTTTTACTCTATTGAGATGTAACCACCCACTTTTACTCTATTGAGATGTAACCACCCACTTTTCTCTATTGAAGATGTCCACCGTCACGTTTCTCTATTGAGAAATGCAACCAACTCCACTTTTACTCTATTGAATGTAACCACCACTTTTACTTAATATGAGATGTAACCACCACTTTTTAACTCTATTGAGATGTAACCACTCACTTTACTCTCTTGAGTGTACCCACCCATTTTACTCTATTGAGATGTAACCACCCACTTTTACTCTAATTGGATGCAACCACCCACTTTTACTCTATGAGATGTAACCACCCACTTTTACTCTATTGGAGATGCAACCACCCACTTTTACTCTATTGAGAATGCAACCACCCACTTTTACTCTATTGAGATGCAACCACCACTTTTACTCTTATTGAAGTACAACCACCCACGTTTTCTCTATTGAGATGACCACACCACTTACTCTATGAGATGCACCACATTTACTCTATTGAGATTGTACCACCCACTTTACTCTATTTGAGATGAACCACCCACTTTTACTCTATTTGAGATGTAACCCCACTTTACCTCTATTGAGATTAACACCCACTTTACTCTATGAGATGTAACCACCACATTTACTCTATTGAGATGTAACCACCCACTTTTACTCTATTGACATGTAACCACCCACTTTTACTCTATTGAGATGCAACCACCCACTTTTACTCTATTGAGATGCAACCACCACTTTTACTCTATTGAGATGCAACCACAACTTTTACTCTATTGAGATGCAACCACCCACTTTTACTCTATTGAGATGCAACCACCCACTTTTACTCTATTGAGATCAACCACCCACTTTTACTCTATTGAGATGTAACACCCACTTTTACTCTATTGAGATGCAACCACCCACTTTTACTCTATTGAGATGTAACCACCCACTTTACTCTATTGACATGTACCACCCACTTTTACTCTATTGAGATGCAACCCACCACTTTTACTCTATTGAGATGCAACCACCCACTTTTACTCTATTGAGATGCAACCACCCACTTTTACTCTATTGAGATGTAACCACCCACTTTTACTCTATTGAGATGTAAACCCCACTTTTACTCTATTGAGATGCAACCACCCACTAACTCAGGCAAAGAGATGTACGGTATATCATTCCGTTACCTTCCAGGCAGCAGCTTGGAGATCTCGGCCCAGCGGTTGCCCAGGCGTTTGTGGGCCTGGTAGATGATGCTGTCCTCTTCCTGGGTCCAGGAGGACTTCTTCACCTCAGGGTTCAGATGGTTGTGCCAGCGCTCACGGCACTGCTTCCCGATCCGCCCTTGCAGGTGCTTAGCAATCACCGACCAGCGCTTGGGGCCATATTTATGAACCAGGTCAATCACCTATACACACAGGAGTAAAGAAGACAGGGACTTCTTACAATGCAATCCTCTGGACTTAAAAAATATGCATACTGCAGGGGTAGGCAACTAGATTCAGCCACGGGACAACATATTTAGAATAATTTGTACACTGCAAATTGACCACAACTAAGCCCAAAAAGTGATTGTATTTGAAAATAACAATAATTTCATACATTAATAACATTGAGACATGATCATGTCTCTTTTTTTATTTGTGGGAATACTTGGGAACATACAGGGAGGTGTGGGGGATTCACGCCCCCTGTTCCCGACCCCTGGCATACTGTATAGTATATATTACTGGAGGGAATCACGCCGCCTGTTCCCGACCCCTGGCATACTGTATAGTATCTATTACTGGAGGGAATCACGCCGCCTGTTCCCGACCCCCTGGCATACTGTATAGTTTCTATTACTGGAGGATATATGCCATTACCGCACAAACAGAGGTGCCACATCATCATTGGCAACACTAGACAATGTCAAGAATGCAGCTGAAGAAGTAGAACTAGTTGCCACAACACTCTTGTCATGGAGCCAAACATGTTTTGTCATCTCTTAGCAGGCCCACACTACCCAGTGCTATTAGCTTCCTGAATATCTTACTTCTAGCATGTTCACTAAGGGCAAGCCAGAACAATACTATCACTGGCGTGTTGTGATGTGAGGCCTAGATGTTTGGAGGAACAAAATATCAATCTTGACATTCCAGTAGGCGAGGCATCATGTAGTTCTATTTAAGGAATGTATTTTCACTTCCAACTATGAGAATATGACCCTAAAGCCTGGCTGAGGAGGGGCTCAGGATCAGGGAAACTTGGAGAGCTTTGGTTGTTCTAAAGCATGAGGTAGTGAGTCGTATGCAAGCCAATGAAAACTACTGCAGGGCCTATGGGCTACAAACAGGGGTAGAGAGTGGGAGAGGAACGTGTGTACTATATGTTCCTTTCAATGTTTCAAGTTACAACACAAAATAAAGGTCTGTGATGTTCATCCTGCAGCTTGTTTGTATTGTGTTATCAACGAAGCCGCGCCAATAAAATTCAGAACAATATATTGTTCTCTCTAGCTCTAATCTACTTCTCCCCCCCCCCCCCCCCATCCCAGGTTGGGGTAACTCCCATCTCCACTTACCTCTGATCCTCTCTTTTGTCCAGGGTCCTTTCACCAGCTCTGGTTGAGCACCTTCTGCCAGCGGTGCTGACACTGGCCATCTGTCCTCCCCTGTGACAGACACAACGCAGAACACAACACCTCATTAACACACAAACCCAACCTTGCAGCTGCCCCCCTGAGTTATCAATTCACGTACACACCACTTGCTAATAACCCACCTCACACAACACCGTGAGTACCACAATAACCCCACCTCACACAACACTTGTGATACCACTAATAACCCCACCTCACACAAACACCTGTGAGTACCACTAATAACCCCCACCCACACAAACACCTGTGAGACCACTAATAACCCCACCTCACACAAACACCTGTGAGTACCACTAATAACCCACCTCACACAACACCTTGGAGTACCACTAATAACCCCACCTCACACAACACCTGTGAGTACCACTAATAACCCACCTCCACACAACACTGGGAGTACACTAATAACCCCACCTCACACCCAAAACACCTGTGAGTACTACAATAACCCACCTCACACAACAACCTGGGAGTACCACAATAACCCCACCTCACACAACACCTGTGAGTACCACTAATAACCCCACCTCACACAACACCTGTGAGTACTACAAATAACCCCACCTCACACAACACCTGTGAGTACTACAAATAACCCCACCTCACACAACACCTGTGAGTACTACAAATAACCAAAGTATCTATAAGTAATAGATACTATAAGACAATGAACAGCATTCTTACATAGGTGTTCCTTTTGTCCAGGTGGGAAAGGGCAGTATGGGGTGAAATAGATATTGCGTCATCCAGGGTGTCTGGGATGATGGTGTTGATGTACGCCATGACCAGCCTTTCAAAGCATTTCATGGCTATAGATGTGAGTGCTAAGGGGAAATAGTCATTTAGACAGGGACTATGGTGGTCTGCTTGAAACATGTAGGTACTACAGACTGGATCAGGGAGAGGTTGAAAATGTCAGTGAAGACACTTGCCAGCTGGTCTGCACATGCTCTGAGTAGGCGTCCTGGTAATCCATCTTGCCCTGCGTGCTTGTGAATGTTAACCTGTTTAAAGGTCTTACTCACATCGGCCACGGAGAGCATGGTCACACAGCCGTCCGGAACAGCTGGTGCTCTCATGCATGTTTCAGTGCTCCTTGCCTTGATGTGAGCATAGAAGGCATTTAGCTCGTCGGGTAGGCTTGTGTCACTGGGCAGCTTGCGGCTGAGTTTCCCTTTGTTATCCATGATAGTTTGCAAGCCCTGCCACATCCGACGAGCTTCAGAGCTGGTGTAGTAGAATTCAATCTTAGTCCTGTATTGACGCTCTGCCTGTTTGATGGTTCATCGGAGGCCGTAGCGGGATTTCTTATAAACGGCCAGGTTAGTGCCCCGCTCAATCAAAGCGGTAGCTATAGCCTTTAGCTCAGTGCGGATGTTGCCTGTAATCCATGGCTTCTGGTTGGGATATGCGCGTACAGTCACTGTAGGGTCGACGTCGTTGACGCACTTATTAATGAAACGGGTGACTGGTGTGGTAAACTCCTCAATGCCACCAGATGAATCCCAGAAAATATTCCAATCTGTGCTAGCGAAACAGTCCTGCAGCTTAACACCCGATTCATCGGACCACTTCCGTATTGAGCGGGTCACAGGTACTTACTGTTTGAGGAGTTTTTGCTTGTAAGCAGGAATCAGGAGGATAGAGTTATGGTCAGATTTGCCAAATGGAGGGCGAGAGAGAGCTATGTGTGTGAAGTAAAGGTATATTTTTTTCACCTCTAATTGCACAGGTGATGTTGGTAGAAATTAGGTAAAACAGATTACAGTTTTCCTGCATTTTCCCCCATCACTATTACATATCATCAATATATAGACCTGATTTTTGTTAGTGTGTTACTGTGCTTATTACAGAAAGCTTTGTATTTTAACACCATGTTCTAACAGTGTGTCACAGTTGTACCACTTACTGTGAAATTATTAGCTACTAATTTCCAGGAGTCTGCTCCATGCTGCTCCACTGACTTCTTCAGCCTCTCGTCCTGCAGCGAGAAGAGGGGGGGGGGGCAGGGCAGAGAGAGACAGTCAGGAGCCAACCTTCCTGAGACACTCCCTTCATCCTCAGTGCTTCCATAAGGTTAACGCCCTTTAGTAGGGGGAACTATAGGGCTTCCTACATATCATGCAATAGAATAGCAGCAGATTGCTGCAGACAATACATTTATAAACAAACAGACTGTTGGACCACAGCACACTTTCACGCACATGCTATTCTCAATCCATTTGAACACTAAAACAATGTAAGACAGGTACAATAAATAATGGTTAAACAGTGAGAGCAATAAACTAACTAGCACACTTGACCAAACTGGCCCACTCATATGCCTCTTATAGAATTAGCCTACCTCATCGCGAGACCATTTGACTTTGCACAGTATCTTCTTGTCTTTGCTCTTGTCCTTACTCTCAGGATCTGTGGAGTGTAGATCTTCATCCTCAGACTCACTGAAAAAGGAGAGATGGAGAGGTAGAGGAAAGAGAGAGAGATACTCTTATTTATTACTCTTTTCACATTTCATTATAGTCAATCACTAATCAACACAGCCACTTAAGTAAAACAAGAGCATTGACATAATCATGACACAATATTACAGGGTGGACTCAGAACTAGTGACATCAATAAAACATAAAAAGACACAAGCAGGAACAAGACATCATTCATGCCACAAATGAGTCACATACAGCGCCAACCCACTGATAGCCAATTACAAATAACCGTCCAATTTCAAACTGAATCAGAAGTCAATGGATCGAGCAGGCATAGTCATTCATGGTGAAGCAGGATTGGCAGTAGTCTCAGTCTCAGTACATGTGCAGAGACGGAAACAGAGTTGAGACTCATATTAAACAGAACATTCCTGACCATAATTAGAGTAGCCTAGCCGTCCCTTGTTCCCTGCTAGATTAGGCATTATGATGCCAACCCTGACTGTGGCAGACTGCCTCTATACCTAGGTGGTAAAAGGGTAAAAGCTAGTCTTATTGGGTATAGTGGAACAACTGCTGCCTTTTTTGGGGCAAATCCACCTTCACACAACTGTCCCTTTTTGCCTCGAGTGTTGATTTTAGGAAAATAGGGCCAATTTAAACACCTATAACTCACAATCTATTAGATTTAATCAAGACTTGTAACTTCTCAGACAGCAAAAAGCTGTAATACTGGACACAGAGAAAGTAGTTGTGCACACTTAGCTCTGTCCATAGAAATGTCTTGTTGCTGGGCAACACTTCCTTCATGGCGTCACGTTGTGCCAGGGGTAGAACATCTAATAAACAGACAGGGAGGAGGGTTGAGGACAGTGGTTACCCAGAGTAATCACAGAGCAAACCTAACCTGTAAGTTCACACTGACACTGTTCCAACGGCTGAGACGCACCAGAACCAGAGCTATGTGATAAAGCTACACCACAGCTGTCAACAGAGATATACTGAGCTATTGGTCTCATTGCATTCCAGATATTGTCAAATAAGAGTCTGAAGTTAGATAGTATCACAGCACAGTAACATAATATGGGCCTACATGCAATTGACTGATTCCAAGGCCAGCCACAGTCCCATACAATCCCAGAGACTGAAGGACAGGGGCTGCATTCAGAAGAGCACAACGTGGTGGGAACGTTTAGATATACAGTACCAGTCAAAAGTTTGGACACACCTACTCATTCAAGGGTTTTTCTTATTTTTTTTTGTTTTTTTAAACTATTTTCTACATGGTAGAATAATAGTAAAGATATCAAAACTACAAAATAACACATATGGAATCATTTAGTAACCAGAAGTGTTAAACAAATCAAACAATATTTTATATTTTAGATTCATAGTAGCCACCCTTTGCCTTGATGACAGCTTTGCACACTCTTTGTATTCTCTCAAGAGCTTCACCTGGAATGTTTTTGCAACTGTCTTGAAGGAGCCCTAGAGGGGTGTTGTGTCATTGTTCTGTTGAAAAACAAATGATAGTCCCACTAAATGCAAACCAGATGGGATGGCATACCGCTGCAGAATGCTGTGGTAGCCATGCTGGTTAAGTGTGCCTTGAATTCTAAATAAATCACTGACAGTGTCACCAGAAAAGCACCTCCACACCATCACACCTCCTCCTCCATGCTTCACGGTGGGAACCACACATGCGGAGATCATCCGTTCACTTACTCTGCGTTTCACAAAGACACGACGGTTGGAACCAAAAATCTCAAATTTGGACTCATCAGACCAACGGTCAGATTTACACTGGTCTAATGTCCATTGCTCGTGTTTCTTGGCCCAAGCACGTTTCTTCTTCTTATTGGTGTCCTTTAGTAGTGGTTTCTTTGCAGCAATTTGACCATGAAGGCCTGATTCACGCAGTCTCCTCTGAACAGTTGATGTTGAGATGTGTCTGTTACTTGAACTCTGTGAAGCATTTATTTGCGCTGCAATTTCTGAGGCTGGTAACTCTAATGAACATATCCTCTGCAGCAGAGGTAACTCTGGGTCTTCCTTTCCTGTGGCGGTCCTCATAAGAGCCAGTTTCATCATTGCGCTTGATGGTTTTTGCAACTACACTTGAAGAAACTTTCAAAGTTCTTGAAATGTTCCGCATTGACTGACCTTCATGTCTTAAAGTAATGATGGACTCTCGTTTTTCTTTGCTTATTTGAGCTTTTCTTGCCATATGGACTTGGGCTATCTTCTGTATACCCCCTTACCATGTCACAACACAAGTGACTGGCTCAAACGCATTAAGAAGGAAAGAAATTCCACAAATGAACTTTAAACAAGGCACACCTGTTAATTGAAATGCATTCCAGGTGACTACCTCATGAAGCTGGTTGAGAGAATGTCAAGAGTGTACAAAGCTGTCAAGGCAAAGGGTGGCTACTTTGAAGAATCTTAAATATAAATTATATTTTGATTTGTTTAACACTTTCTTTGGTTACTACATGATTCCATGTGTGTTATTTTATAGTTATGTTGGCTTCACTATTATTCTACAATGTAGAAAACAGTACAAATAAAGAAAAACCCTTGAGTGGGTGTGTACAAACTTTTGACTGGTGCTGTAAATATATTCTGTAGGATTAACATGCATCTCGTACATGTAAAATAAGGAATTTCATCTCTGTTCATTGCATTTCTTTACAACATTCAGCCTGATGCCATCCTCCTGGTTTGGATGAAATGTTGGGTGGATTTACAGCAGTCTTTCTCCCCTCTCTAAAGAAGGTCAAAGTATGAAGTTCCTAAATATGGCTCTGTTGTTTTAGTCTCTGAAATACACACTCACATGCGCCACCAGCACAGCAGATGCACACACACACGCACACACATTCAATCACTCTAACACGTACACATTTGAACACACACACTGTGGTGAGGAAAACAAGGCCTCCCACAGGTTTTCAGTACTGGCCTGTGATGAAAGGGCTTCTTCAGTGGTGACTGGGACATGCCAATTGAATTTCAACATAATTCCCTCAGTACAGGAAAGAGAGAGGTGGAAGTGGGTCTGAGCCCAGGGTGTGTGCTCCCACATAAACAGGCTCTTTGTCGTATCTAGGTGTGTGGCATAAAGGTGTGTGTGTGTGTGTGTGTGTGTGTGTGTGTGTGAGTGAATGAGTGAGTGAGTGAGTGAGTGAGTGAGTGAGTGAGTGAGTGAGTGAGTGAGTGAGTGAGTGAGTGAGTGAATGAGTGAGTGAGTGAGTGAGTGAGTGTGTGCGTGGTGCGCATGGGGCGCGTGCTGCAAGGAGGCAGGCCTGGGGTGTGGCTAAACTAATAGGTCAGACCTAACGGTCCAGGCTGAATTAAACAGGAGTTTCAAAATCGACTCAGGGGGATTGGTATGATTTCTTATATAAGAACTTAGCCAAGGTGCCTGAGCCAGTACTGTTTCGAGTCTTACGTTCTCTCAAACAACTTCTTCATAGACTACTAAAGTAATCTTAATCTATGTGTAATACCTACGTAATTTGTGTACAATGTTGGCAAAGGCACAAAAATATATTTTCTAAATCAAACGTGTCATATTCTTCATATGCTTTTTCAATGCCTCATTTATTATGTGAATAAAATATATAACTGAAATATTGGCCTCTGTAGACTGTGTTCCCACAGGTTTCTTCAATTCAAACTTGAACTTCCATGTGAAATGTAAAGCAGAGTGAGAGGTAGAGAGGACCATCCTCCACCACCCTGGCCCTCCCCTATCACCCCCAGATGGGGCAAACCGAGGGGATAGGGTCTAGGGGGGGTAGAGGGTGGAGGGATACACACACACCACTGAGTTGTTTGTTCAGACGGAAATGACGTCATTGTCATGTTTGTGTGTTTAAGGGCAGGTAGCAGACTCCAATCAGCCTATAAATCAATAGTTAATTCAGCCATCTGGGGCGGCAGGTAGCCTAGTGGTTAGAGCGTTGGACTAGTAACTGAAAGGTTGCAAGATCAAATCCCTGAGCTGACAAGTAAAAAATCTGTCATTCTGCCCCTGAACAAGGCAGTTAACCCACTGTTCCTAGGCTGTCATTGAAAATAAGAATTTGTTCTTAACTGACTTGCCTAGTTAAATAAATCACAGGCTCAAACTCACAAATACTAATAACACACAGCTGTGTCATTCTAGCCTTACCTCAGAGGGAAAATATCTCCATAAATTAATACATTAGTGCTCTGACTATCCTATATACATTATTATTCATATATATAATTAACAAACTAAATCTGATTTGTGAAAACAATAGATGTATTTTAGATGCCTAGCCTACAGTAGTAGCATTCTCTGTTTACCATTTTATGGGACTCTCTGTTATAGGGGATTTTCCAAACATGTACCCACACAATGTGGTAGAATGGTGCACAAAACAATCATAATCCTATGTTGGACTATGTTTTTTCTAAATCAATACATCTATTTTATTTCCCTTGAACAATAATGTTCATACTAAAACAACAGAGGGCTTGGCCATCTAATATATTTTTTCTGTAGCCTTAGATGAAAATAGCAAGTGCTCTATCTGTTCAATAGTCTTACTCGTGCTACGTCTCACGGTAATGGCTAGAAGGGATCCAACTTTTGTCAAATTAACGTCACATTTGACTTTTCGTAGCAGGTTAGGAGAATTTACGCAGCAATGCAGCAGGTTAGGAGAATTAACGTATCCGGTTAGGATAATTAAGTTAAGGTTAGGAAAAGAGCTAGGGTTAGCTAAAACGCCCAAAAAATCTAACTTTTGACGTTCATTTTACAAAAGGTGGATCTCTTTTAGCCAAGACCACATCTCACAGACTGTCAGCCATGTTTTCTGTTCGGGGAAAGATGGCAATGAATGGGTGTTGAATTAAGCAACAAAATACAATACAGACCAAAGCAGTTACATAACCCCCGAACAACTCAAATCAACGGTTTTTATTTGTTTTATCAAAGTTATCATGACCAAAAGGGTCATAGCCTAGTCTACTACAAAATAAGCAACTCAAACAGCTGTGCTGGTTCACAAGCTCGCGACATGCTTTGGTTATTCACTGAAGAGTGCCACATGCACTCTTATGACTGTTCTATAACCATACATTTTGCACAAACATCCAGCTAAATAAAGTATTGATGGAATTGATTCAACTATTTTAATTCACCTTTAGAATCCTAACTAGGCTGTAATTTGCTGTAGCCTACTTACTGTATTTCAATATCTAACTAACACGTTATGTGACCGTGAGAAGGTGCTCTTGATGTGTCAACGATCAACGTGACATCTGGCTCAATATAATGCCATGCCTGAGCAATGGGTTTCACTATGAATTGCATCTTTACTGTAGCTATTTTGTTGCAACATTTTTGTATCATATCTGAAACCATTCAAATGTAGCTAGTACGCAGCCAAATGAACTGCAGATTTAGCAGCAATGTGTCACCTACCTGCGCGACGTTATGTTGGCCATAATGACAGCTGATCAAAGCTTTTCAAATAAGAAATCCTCTATTTGTAGTTGGTCTAAAATCCATATAAAAGCGAATTAGATGATCTCTATGGACAGTTATCCATACAATCCAATGTCTGTCATCTTCCAGTTTATTTTCAGACAGTAGCCTAAAATACAGTGCCACACTTTCGCTGGTTAGCTAGCGGTTCACTTTCATGTCAAACTCTTTCTTGTTGTAGGAAATGTGTGCAATCGTAAATAAAAACGCATCTCCTTATATTTTGCATGTCACCGCGATGCATGCAATGTCAATATCCGATCGAATAGGATGTGAACATATATAGTTAGCTAACCTGCCTTGTAGGCTACACACTGTTCTCCCTCCCACTGTACTTCTATTTTGTTATTTTCGCATTCAGATTTTTGTCGATCCCGCCGAATCTCGCGCCCAGCCTCCTTCTAGAAGGGTGTTTGAATCTGCGCAGGCGGCCTCGCACCTGATTGGTTAGAATCAGGGGAGCGCTCCAAAAGGGCCTCTAGCTTTGAACGCAATTGAACATTGTGACAATTAATACGAAAGTATTTTGGCGATAAAAACCTATATTATTTTATATATTTTTTTATCTGTCTATTCTACAATCATCATACAAACCTGTTGAAAAAATCTAGACGGTTATGAAGGTAAAGACAAGTATTTATAACATTTTTTTTTACAATAACAACAATATTCAAGTTATGTTCAATGCAGAACAAAACAGTAGGCCTACTGTAGTAATAATTAACAGAGGCTGGCAGACAGTGTGCCCTTCTGCAAGCATAACAGTCGTGGAATGACAGCTCTATTTCAAATGGTGTCCTGCTGCCCCCTTGTGTACAAATACTTTGTGACATGCATTACATGATCTGAGCAACTGTAGGCCTACATGTACTGTATTGTGGATCTACACTACCGTTCAAACGTTTGGGGTCACTTAGAAATGTCCTTGTTTTTTAAAGAAAAGCAAATTTTTGTCCATTAAAATAACATTACATTTATCAAAAATACAGTGTAGACCTTGTTAATGTTGTAAATGACTATTGTAGCTGGAAACGGCAGATTTTTTATGGAATATCTTCATAGGCAAACAGAGGCCCATTATCAGCAACCACCAGTCCTGTGTTCCTACGGCACGTTGTGTTAGCTAATCCAAGTTTATAATTTTAAAAGACTAATTGATCATTAGAAAACCCTTTTGCAATTTTGTTAGCACAGCTGAAAACTGTTGTGCTGATTAAAGTAACAATAAAACTGGCCTTCTTTAGACTAGTTGAGTATCTGGGGCATCAGCATTTGTGGGTTCGATTGCAGGCTCAAAATGGCCAGAAACAAAGACCTTTCTTCTGAAACTCGTCAGTTTATTCTTGTTCTGAGAAATGAAGGCTATACCATGTGAGAAATTGCCAAGAAACTGAAGATCTCGAACAACGCTGTGTTCTACTCCCTTCACAGAACAGTGCAAACTGTCTCTAACCAGAATAGAAAGAGGAGTGGGAGGCCCCGATGCACAACTGAGCAAGAGGACAAGTACATTAGAGTGTCTAGTTTGAGAAACAGATGCCTCACAAGTCCTCAACTGGCAGCTTAGAGGACAACTCTAATGTACTTGTCCTCTTGCTCAGTTGTGCATCGGGGCCTCCCACTCCTCTTTCTATTCTGGTTAGAGACAGTTTGCGCTGTTCTGTGAAGGGAGTAGTACACAGCGTTGTTCGAGATCTTCAGCCCATTTTGAGCCTGCAATTGAACCCACAAATGCTGATGCTCCAGATACTCAACTAGTCTAAAGAAGGCCAGTTTTATTGCTTCTTTAATCAGAGCAACAGTTTTCAGCTGTTCTAACATAATTGCAAAATATTTTTCTAATGATCAATTAGTCTTTTAAAATTATAAACTTGGATTAGCTAACACAATGTGCCATTGGAACACAGGAGTGATGGTTGCTGATAATGGGCCTCTGTACGCCTATGTAGAACTGTTTATCTGCTGTTTCCAGCTACAATAGTCATTTACAACATTAACAATGTCTACACTGTATTTCTGATCAATCTGATGTTATTTTAATGGACAAAAAAAATTGCTTCTCTTTCAAAAACAAGAACATTTCTAAGTGACCCCAAACTTTTGAATGGTAGTGTAGTTTAAAATAATTAGCGAATATACCCATTTCTTGATCTCTTTGCATAACACATTTATTACAATACAAATGCCTACTTTGGTTGAGCCCAATCTCCATAAATTTCCACCGATAGGCCTACATAGAAGGGCCACTATTATGGCCATGGGAATACCTGTGTCAGCCAGCCAGTATCACTGTACTTACATGGAAAGAAGTGTGATATTTATCATCATGAACATTCATTCATAAAGTGATGATGAGTAGGCTAGATGTATCCACTATTACCGGTAGTAGGAAATATCTGTTAGATGAGTCAATATTTCCTAAACAGGAGGTCAGGACCCTGTATAGTTCCTTGGCAGACGTCCACTTTCCTTGAGCACTTTGATGCAGACCTCAAGCTACGGCTGCAGCCTGCAGGACAGTTCTCTTCCCATCACAAAGCCTCCATGGAGAGGTCAACCTTCAGTCACAGTCATGATGTTAGTACCTTCAAACGTGTAGAGACCGTTTCAGGAGTGGAAGGGACACCTGCTAGATAGGACTTGGACATCCTTTTGCTCTAACTATCAAATAATAGAATAGAACATAACTGAATATAATACAATATAATATAAACGAATACAATATAACAAAAGTTACAGTGAATGACCAAACAGACACAGACCTTTAATGGACATTAAAGATGACGCTCTACATACATACTGTACAGTGGGCTGTAGATCTCATGTCACAGAGGGACGTGCGGTACTAATTTCACATGGAACAACGTGGTTGTGGCCCTGCCCACGTTCCACCGCTAGGGGTTACTGTTTGCTGCTGTTTCCACCTCAATATTTTCATTCTCTTTATGTGTGTGGTCCCGTGACTAATTTCATTGGAACTTGCAGGACAAACGTCTTGATGTTTCCTGCTTCGAGCTACCCCTTGACAGACGCTCAGAATGGCAGTAGAAAGTACAGGCTGTGACTTTGAATTTTCCTCCTAAATAATTGAGTCAAACTCACCGGATTTTGCTACATTTTTTACTGACACATTCCTTTGCCTTCAGCGCAACACGCCATTGGAGTTAGTTGGATTAAAAACCCGACAAAATAAGGTACATTCACACGTATACTTTTCTGTACTGTTGTCGTGCAGGATCTTTGCAACAACCGTTATCGTTTCCTTCCAACTTTGAGCCATATACAGACATACATCTGTTAAATTGTCATTACGTAACTTTTTCTTCTGCTAGAACTGTCTAATTTAAAGCATAAACATAACGTCCAGCTCTCTCTCTCTCAAAAATTGTTCAACTAAGAAACGAAACTATTTTCTCCTGTTCTTTCCCGTATGTCTGTCTGTTCATGGAACATCCCCATGTTTGCTTTAACTTCCTTTTCACAGCCAGTTAGTCAATGTGAAGACATCTCGGTGTACTTTTCCACTTGTAATTTCACATGAGTGTTCCATGTTGAGACTATAGTCTTGTTATGGGACTTTATTTCTATACAGTCGTAGATTAACTCTAGGCTACAATGTAACCACTAGTTAGGCTACAGCAGGAATGCGTAGGTGCAGAGCCATGCAATTGTGTAACAAGAAAACCAGGGTGTTCTCTGGGGGTATTGTATCTGGGCATTTCCATGTAAAAGGACCCATGAGCACCAGCATGTGAAGTTCATAGGAGCATGTCAAATAAAAGTTAAGTCTATATTTAAATGTTTTATTTAAGCATATAATTATTTATTTTTTCCATTTTCCATCCTACAAATTTGGAATAAGCAAAGGCTTTGATATCTGGTCAAACAGATGGAAAACATCTACCAAAAAAGTCTTAAAGGGTATTATAAATACATCAAAACACAATAATGTTGAAGTAAAGAACCCTGCCAACTACTATCAACACTTACAGTACGTTTAGTTTTGGATACATTTTTATGCCTTCTGCAAGTTTAGGAAACATTGTACCTTAAAATTCCAGTACCAAAAACCCAAATCTCTAAGATAATTTCAAATTTCTCTCCCTCATGAGGAGGGAGGGTAATACAAGTTGACAGAAGTAACAGGTAAAGGAAAACCTATTAATTAGTTGTATTTTTTTTTTTTTTACTTATATACATTTTGTTTCGGTAACGGAATTTACGAAAAATCGGTAACGGAATTTCTGAAATACAATTGGCTGAAATGGGAAATCATAGTGGTCACAAACCACAGTTGGGTTCACAGTACATTAAAGCACAGCACAGTAGAGTACAGTTAAGAAAGGTAGAGTATAGTTCAGTACACAGCAGAGCACACTAGAGCTGAGTACACTGTACTGTGCTCTAGTGTACTGAACTCTACTGTGCTGTACTGTACTCTACTGTATTTGTACTTTGATGTCCAAAATGGTGAAACATAGACGTACGTGTATGATTGGTTCAGATTTGGTCCGGTCTGGATCAACCAAATTTGGTCTTGTTTGGGGGCAGAGCTCATTAAAACAATTATCCAGTGTGTAGAATAATACCCAAATATGCAAAGGATAATATTGCATATTTTTACTGTTTGTATACCTATTTAGGATACATCACCATGAAAAGAATGACATTCATATCTACAATTATGCATTTCTATGTAGTACAGATCAGGGACCCAAGGGATGAAATTCAATTACAGCAATTCTGTTACCGGGTGTAAATCCACTTCACTTACTGTAGTGCAATAACCCAAAGAGATGTTTTCAAAGTCAATGTGTCACACCATAGCTGACACCCCATTCTTTATAAAGACATAGTTGAATCTTAATTCAGAACATATATAATGTTCAGAGTTGTATGGTTTGTTAAACTTTGAAATCAATGTTTAATGTTTGGCATACATTTTATTTAAAAAAAAAATCGGAGTCTAATTTCGTTACCTTGGAATTGTCCATCTCCTGTTTGCCATCTGTCCCTGGTCTATGGGAAACAAACCAACCATAAGAGTAAGCTTCTTTAAGCTACAACATAACCATGAATGAGGGGGTGGCGGGAAACACACCCTAAAATGACTGCCGTGTGGTAGATCCACCAGTCTCAATACACCAATGTCAGTTCTAGATTTTCAGAGACATTCTTAATTCAAATGTTAGGCCTATTTGCAGACTAAATGCTCCAGTGTCCAAATACTGTAGTTTCACTCATCAAGTTCTGTTTTGTTAGTTCTCAATGGTGCTGTTTACAGCCATACTTCCCAAGCCTGAGAAGTAGAGTTAAGAGGAGAAGTTATGTGAGTGTGTAGTAGTAGCAGTAGTACAGAGTTCCTCAGCCAGCTGTGGACAGCCAGTGTTGTTTGTTAATTAACAGTGGAGGTTTGAGGCGTCTGTACTGGACTGCTGGTTAGGCATTAGTCCAGATGCTGTCTCACACTTCCTTTTTTTAGAGAAAGCTTTGTCATGATCAATTCCTCCCTGGGAGGATGTTTGTCAATTGTAGATGAGTGTCTCTGTGTGAATGTATAGCCCACAGGCTAACAATAGCGTAGTTGGTCCTTTAGAAATAATCCATACTGTTGCATAACAAATAGATCTCTCACCAATTAAACAACACATAGGCCTATTCATAAAAACAACTATTGAAATAGCTCAGTAAAGCCAAATGCCTATTTCCATGGCCGTCCTTGTACTTCATTTCCATCCTTTTATACCAGCAGAAAAGAGGACACTCTTGTTTAGTCAGGCTATGTCCCCCAATGTCTACAGCAGCTGACATGCCTCTCCTGGCTGATCTTTCACTGCTGTTTATCGAGAGTTTCCTGACCTCTAGGTCTGACCGCTGACAAGACACATCAGGCTGCTGAGACTAATAATAATGCCATTCAGGTTGTTCAACATCCTCAAAATATTTTCCACAGGCAAGAATGTGTGTGTTTGAACAAACCAGGAAGAGGGCTATTTTTGATAGTAACATATTTGAGCTTGTCAGCACAAGTTAATTCAAGCCCAGTGTTGTAACTACGCTTGCAACATCTGGCGATCAGCAGTGAATGTGATGATACATTTTCTGTTTAATGTATTTATTTAGTGACCTAAAACCCCTGAACACGAACTTAACGTCTACTTTCCCCTTATGTGATTGTTCTTGTGATATTGGTTTGAGGATGCGGATTGGTCAGGACTTTATGTTCTGCATTCCAAATGAAGGAGTATGTAATAGCTTTGAACAAAAGTATTTCTGGAATGTTAAAAAGCGGTTCTGCCTCGGGATGCACAGTCATTTTGCCATGCTTGCATGATTTGATTTTGAAACAAGCCCAGTGGGAGAATATTTGTTTATAATATCCCAGTCAAGCCTATGGGCTCTCTGCTCTGCTCTCTGTGGGTGTGGTGGGAAGGGAGGGGGGGGCTGGAACTGAAGGTCTCTCAGTTGCACTTGTGCATTTTAAGAGGCTTTCTCCCTTTATGCGTCTTTACTATTACGTGAGTTGAATTATATCTCTCTGTGAAGACATTCAGTACAGCACAGTTTACTGGGAAGTGTTGAATTAGATCTCTCTGTCAAGACTTTCAGTACAGCACAGTTAACTGGGAACTGTTGTGTGAGAGAGAGCCAGCATGCTGTAGCCTACACCAAGCACCGAATGGCAAGGTCTGAAAGAAATGACTTAACATGCTAGCTGACCTCACTATGAAACAAAGGACAAGTCACAGTGTCACGCCACCAAACAAAAAGCTTTGTTTCTAACAGGAAAACAGACACGACACGATCAGCAAGTAACCAGCACAGTGCTTGACATGAACTTTTTTAGGACTGATTTCTTTACTTGTCTGAAAGCTCAAGTCACTGGTCCCCCCCCTCAAAAAAAAAGATATACAAATTCTGTAACACTGTTGGCCAAAAAGGTGACTGAAAATTGTGTTGTATGATGCAAGGAACCACTTCACAAAATAACATTAATTATTATCACTAGTATTGACAATGGAAGGCTGCTGGTCTCTGATCCCATGTGCAGTGCCTTCAGAAAGTATTCACACCCCTTGACTTTACACAGTTTGCTGTGTTACGGTCTGAATTTAACATTTATTAAATTGAGATTTTACGTCACTGGCATACACACAATACCCAATAATGTCAAAGTGGAATTATGTTTTTAGACATTTTTACAAATTAATAAAAAAACGAAAACCTGAAATGTTATGGCAAGCCATAATAAGTTCAGGAGTAAAACTGTGCTTAACAAGTCACATAATAAGTTGCTTAGACCGCAAAAGTGTTAAACATGATTTTTGAATGACTACCTCATCTCTGTACCCCACACATACAATTATCTGTAAGGTTCCTCAGTCGAGCAGTGAATTTCTAAAAACGGATTCGACCGCAAAGACCAATGCCTCGCAAAGAAGGGCACCTATTGGTTGATGGATAACATTTTTTAAAGCAGACATTGAACATTTAATATTGAGCCTTGCAGCATATCAACATTAACACATTTTAACCTGAAGAAAATACATTTGATTGAGGTGGCATTTGTAATTTCTCCATATTGTTTCAAGGCATCGATAGGCTTTGATCGAGACTGATGAAATTCTCTTTTCTCAATAAGGTCTTCAAGGTGATTTCATAATAGGCTACTACTACCTCTCTAGAGTGTTCACTACAATGGCACTTCTTCCTGTCTTGGGGATCCCACTGGGCAGCTTCCTACAGGTCTCTACCTAGCCTGTGTGCTTCAAACTTCAAAGAGCCAGCGGAAGGTTATCTATAAATACCTCCAGTCCTCCACACTCTTGACAGGAGCCAGGGAGAATGTCACAGGCCCAGCGTGCGAGCGGGAGTGTGTGTGTGTGGTGTGGGGGGGGGTGAGCGGGAGTGTGTGTGTGTGAGCTGTATGTGAGGAGGAGCGGGAAGAGGAGGAGAGTGAAGTCATGCAGCTCTGGGTCCATCGGTTTGGAGAGAGGGGCTGAAGAGAGGATGAGGAATGGATAGTAGGGGATGTGGGGATGAGAAGAGATGGATAGTAGGTGATGTGGGGATGAGAAGAGATGGATAGTAGTGAAAGTGATGAGAGAGAGGTGGATAATAGTGAGGTATGAGGTAAAGAACTAAACAGGATAGATTGGGTGTGTAGGTGACAGAGAGCATGGAGAGATTCGAGGAGGGGTGTAGGAGCGTAGCCTAATGTCTGTCATTCCAGGATGAGGTATCCTGCTGTGAGGCTGTTGACGCTCACTGACCACACTGTGGGTTCTCCTCTGTCACGCTAGCAGCTACCAACAACAACTCCCTCCACAACTGCTGAGAATCTGTGCTCTGCAATCAGCTCCATGCAGGATCAATGTATGAGGGCTGAGCTTGCGGTTTATTCCGGTGGCTGAAACGTTAAGACGGTTGTAGGCAGAACTGTAACATGATAGAGCAGGTATGCTCATTCTCTCATATGGAATAGAGTGCAGTATCCTTTCTCTATAGTACCTCTATACTGAACAAAAATATAAAACGCAACATGTAAYGTGTTGGTCCCATGTTTCATGAGCTGAAATAAAATATCCCAGAAGTTTTCCACATGCACCCAAAAAACATCTGTGTACAAATTTGTTTACATCCCTGTTAGTGACCATTTCTCCTTTTCCAAGATAATCCATCCACCTGACAGGTATGGCATATCAAGAAGCTGATTAAACAGTGTGATCATTACACAGGTGCGCCTTGTGCTGGGGACAATAAAAGGCCACTTTTAATTGTGCAGTTTTGTCACACAACGCCACAAATGTCTCGAGTTTTAAAGGAGTGTGAAATTGGCATGCTGACTGCAGGAATGTCCACCAGAACTTTTGCCAGAGAATTTAATGTTAATTTCTATACCATAAGCCGCTGCCAACATCGTTTTAGAGAATTTGGCTGTACGCCTAATGCATTTATTTCAATTGACTGATTTCCTTATATGAACTGTAACTCAGTAAAATCTTTGAAATTCTTGCATGTTGCATATATATTTTTGTTCAGTGTATAATCTAATCTCTCTTATCTTTTGTCCACAGCAGTCAACCATGATGAGGATGGTTCAGTTGTCCACGTGAGCTCTGTCCAGGACCGGACGCTGTGGAAGGGTGCTGGGAGGCTTGACCTCTGACCTACGCTTTGACCTCAAACCTCTGAACTCTGACTGCTCCAGTTCAGGATGGAGGAGCAGTCCAGCTTCCCCAATGTCAGCATCCCCTGCTACAACGAGCAGAGGGACAAGAAGAAGCGCTACACTGTGAGTAATGAGTATAGTATAATAGTGTTGCTATGGCAACGGCTGTTCAGCAGGCAGTATTACAGACTGCAGTATATCTTGTATAGACATTATACAGAATGGTTATTAGAGAGTATTTATTATCAGAAAGTAGGGCATCGGTGTCATTTGTCTAGGTCTATACTAAAATGTGTTTTCCTCTACATTTGTCCAGGTTTACAAAGTGATGGTCAACGTAGGAAGACATGAGTGGTTTGTCTTCAGGCGATACGCAGAGTTTGACAAGCTCTACAACACAGTAAGTGGAAGTGTTACAGTGTGATAAATGCATGTTGTCGTGAGACTCCAGGCTTCCTTTCTTACTGAACCTTTTCATCAGAGATCTGCTGACTAAACTGGGCAAAGCTCGATTTTGATCAAAATAGAATCTTATCCGATGTTTTAAGGAGTATTTTTCAGGCTGTGAGTGGGGATTTATGTTTAGTTGACATTTAGAAAATCAGGTAATTCAACTTTCATAATTGGGAAAATGAAAGTAGAGAGTAATTTTGGTCTCTGTGACATCTATTTTTATATATACTTTCTGTAATCTGATTTGTCTGTCTTTTCTATTTATGCAGTTGAGGAAACAGTTTCCATCTTTGAACTTGAAAATCCCAGCCAAGAGAATATTTGGGGACAACTTTGACCCAGGTACCGTATTGATTAATCTGATAAAAGTACAGTATACTACCTGTAACTTCACTCTATTATAAAAATGTATTCAGTAGATCAGAATTCAATACAGACCCCTCTGTTTTCCACTGACCTTCAGCCAACTATTTTGTTTTATTTAAATTGCAAACAAATTAGCTCATTTGGGTATTAAAAAATAGATTACGGATGATATGAAACTACACCAGAAAAACTTTGCATCATATCTGCTCGTGTGTCTGTAGGTTGTCTTTCATTTGTGATACCGGGTCCATATCAAAAATTCTATTTATAAAATTGTCCATTTCTTATTTAATTTTTTTTAGAGTTTATCAAGCAAAGAAGAACAGGTTTACATGAGTTCATTCAGAGACTGGTCTCACATCCTCAGCTCAGTATCCAGTAAGTATTGTATAACTGATCAGCTAGCTAAATAAGTTATTGAATTCAATTGAAAATAAACCAAATCGATCTGCCTCACTTTATGCAAGTGTGAAGCCCCCTATACAAGTAGGAAGTTACCCCTAGAAACTAATCTAAGGTCCGTTTTGTGTTTCCTCCCCTCTTGGTTACGGTTCTCCCTCTTGGTTACAGTTCTCCCTCTTGGTTACAGTTCTCCCTCTTGGTTACAGTTCTCCCTCTTGGTTACGGTTCACCCTAATGGTTATGGTTAAGATCTGGGGATGATAAGCTCAGAAGGAGCATATGTAACCCTGTCGTATCATGGCAGTATCTCCGGAACAGTGTTGAGATTTGTTACTTGAAAAAGTAAATATTACTTGTTACATTTCGCAAAAGTAACATATTGCTTTGTGTAGAAAGTAACATGTTATTACTTTCTGTTACTTTCATGGAAAAAATCAAAATCTCACAGTTTGTTTGCTCTACCAAAGATAGTAAGTAGACTAACTCAAGTTTGATCACTAGTTTCTTCTTTCATCTGTGGTGATGCTTTCCTGTGCTAGTCTACAAGTGCTGTGCTATCATATGGGCTGCTTATTTAGCCATATACTGTAAGCCAAAAATCTGTACAGATTTCTTATCTTTTCATTCAAAATCTTTCTCTCAAGCCGCCAGTTCTGGTTTTAGACCGCACGTACACGGACCCATAGAGATGTATAGAGGGTCACTTGCCACTAGATGGTAGAGCCCTCTATGGGCCTTGCTATCACAGACGTGATGGCAAAAATCTAAATTTCACGTTTCAAAGTTTATTCGCCACGTGCACAGGACGTAAAACTTTACAGTGTAATTCTTACCTTGAGAGCGCTTTCCCAACAATGCAGTGATAATAATATAGATCATTTTTACTTTATTTTTATTTAAATAGGCAAGTCAGTTAAGAACAAGTTCTTATTTTGTTGGAAACATGAATGCAATTACCTTATTCAATATGCAGGGGTACTGGAGTGGTTGGGGTGGGTTTATACATTTTTATGGATGTAGCTATCGTGACATTTCTCCAAACAGCCTTTCTCCACTCGCTGGAGAACTAGAGGAGGAAACGAGTCGAGATCGGATCAAGGAAACACGCGCCCGGTAGAAAGATGATTCTGAAAGTAACACACGTTAGTTGACAAAGTAACTGTAATAATATTACCCAATTTCAAAAGTAACATGTTACTCATAAAAGTAATTTGTGACACGTTACCCCCAACACTGCTCCTGACCCAGTGATGTTTAACATGGAGTCTAAAAGCAGTGCTTCTCTAACAGCAGTGGCTTTGTGTATGTCTCAGTCAGACCCCTAACATGTGACCACTCTGCCCCTCTCTCTCTATCTCTCTATCTGATAGGCCTGATGTCAGAGCATTCCTGCAGATGGACAAATCTCAAAACCTCTCAGACGCATCGGAGGACGAAGATGACAAGGTAGGGGATGACAGGACAGTATGATGTGGAAAGGAGTAAGACTGTTTTATAGATTTAGTTGTCACGTCTTGAAACTGAAGAAATATGTCACATATGGATAACATTAAATAACATATCTGCTCTGATTTTAGCATGAATGAGTACTTGATTAAGTATTCTATGTATTGGATATTGTATTGTCAATGTGTGATAATTTATTACATTCTACAACAATAACGCAGCAGTGTACAGTTGTCATTTGAGACTTCAAATCAAAGTTTATTTGTCACGTGCGCCGAATACAACAGGTGTAGACCTTACAGTGAAATGCTTACTTACAGGCTCTAACCAATAGTGGAAAAAAAGGTATTAGGTGAACAATAGGTAAGTAAAGAAATAAAACAACAGTAAAAAGACAGGCTGTATACAGTAGCGAGGCTATAAAAGTAGTGAGACTACATACAGACACCGGTTAGTCAGGCTGATTGAGGTAGTATGTACATGTAGATATGGTTAAAGTGACTATGCATATATGATGAACAGAGAGTAGCAGTAGCGTAAAAGAGGGGTTGGTGGGTGGCGGGACACAATGCAGATAGCCCAGTTAGCCAATGTGCGGGAGCACTGGTTGGTCGGCCCAATTGAGGTAGTATGTACATGAATGTATAGTTAAAGTGACTATGCATATATGATAAACAGAGAGTAGCAGCAGCGTAAAAAGAGGGGTTGGGGGGGGAACACAATGCAAATAGTCCGGGTAGCCATTTGATTACCAGTTCAGGAGTCTTGTGGCTTGGGGGTAAAAACTGTTGAAGCCTTTTTGTCCTAGACTTGGCAATCCGGTACCGCTTGCCATGGGGTAGTAGAGAGAACAGTCTATGACTGGGGTGGCTGGGGTCTTAAACAATTTTTAGGGCCTTCCTCTGACACCGCCTGGTGTAGAGGTCCTGGATGGCAGGCAGCTTAGCCCCAGTGATGTACTGGGCCGTACGCACTACCCTCTGTAGTGCCTTGCGGTCAGAGGCCGAGCAATTGCCGTACCAGGCAGTGATGCAACCAGTCAGGATGCTCTCGATGTTGCAGCTGTAGAACCTTTTGAGGATCTCAGGACCCATGCCAAATCTTTTTAGTTTCCTGAGGGGGTATAGGCTTTGTAGTGCCCTCTTCACAACTGTCTTGGTGTGTTTGGACCATTCTAGTTTGTTGTTGATGTGGACACCAAGGAACTTGAAGGTCTCAACCTGCTCCACTACAGCCCCGTCAATGAGAATGGGGGCATGCTCGGTCCTCCTTTTCCTGTAGTCCACAATCATCTCCTTAGTCTTGGTTACGTTGAGGGATAGGTTGTTTTTCTGGCACCACCCAGCCAGGTCTCTGACCTCCTCCCTATAGGCTGTCTCGTCGTTGTCGGTGATCAGGCCTACCACTGTTAACGTCTGTAAACTGAATGATGGTGTTGGAGTCGTGCCTGGCCATGCAGTCGTGGGTGAGGAGGGGGCTTAGCACGCACCCCTGGGGAGCTCCAGTGTTGACGATCAGCGTGGTAGATGTGTTGCTACCTACCTTCACCACCTGGGGGCAGCCCGTCAGGAAGTCCAGGATCCAGTTGCAGAGGGAGGTGTTTAGTCCCAGGATCCTTAGCTTAGTGATGAGCTTTGAGGGTACTATGGTGTTGAATGCTGAGCTGTAGTCAATGAATAGCATTCTCACATAAGTGTTCCTTTTGTCCAGGTGGAAAGGGGCAGTGTGGAGTGCAATAGAGATTGCATCATCTGTGGATCTGTTTGGGCGGTATGCAAATTGGAGTGGGTCTAGGGTTTCTGGGATAATGGTGTTGATGTGAGCCATTACCAATCTTTCAAAGCACTTCATGGCTACGGACGTGAGTGCTACTGGTCTGTAGTCATTTAGGCAGGTTGCCTTTGTGTTCTTGGGCACAGGGACTATGGTGGTCTGCTTGAAACATGTTGGTATTACAGACTCAATCAGGGACATGTTGAAAATGTCAGTGAAGTCACCTGCCAGTTGGTCAGCACATGCCCGGAGCACATGTCCTGGTAATCGGTCTGGCCCCGCAGCCTTGTGTATGTTGACCTGTTTTAAGGTCTTACTCACATCGGCTACGGAGAGCGTGATCACACAGTCGTCCGGAACAGCTGATGATCTCATGCATGCCTCAGTGTTGCTTGCCTCGACGCGAGCATAGAAGTGATTTAGCTCGTCTGGTAGGCTCGTGTCACTGGGCAGCTCGCGGCTGTGCTTCCCTTTGTAGTCTGTAATAGTTTGCGAGCCCTGCCACATAAGACGAGCGTCGGAGCCGGTGTAGTATGATTCAATGTTAGCCCTGTATTGACGCTTTACCTGTTTGATGGTTCGTCGGAGGGCATAGCAGAATTTCTTATAAGCTTCCGGGTTAGAGTCCCGCACCTTGAAAGCGGCAGCTCTACCCTTTAGCTCAGTGCAGATGTTGCCTGTAATCCATGGCTTCTGGTTGGGGTATGTACGTACAGTCACTGTGGGGACGACGCCCTCGATGCACTTATTGACAAAGCCAGTGACTGATGTGGTGTACTCCTCAATGCCATCGGAAGAATCCCGGAACATGTTCCAGTCTGTGATAGCAAAACAGTTTAGCATCTGCTTCATCTGCCCACTTTTTTTTATGGACCGAGTCACGGTGCTTCCTGCTTTAATTTTTGCTTGTAAGCAGGAATCAGGAGGATAGAGTTCTGGTAGAATAAAGATTTAGACTCTATGGCCTCGCTTACGTATGTCTGCGTTTTTAACCTAGATCATCTGTTCTCTCTGGTTTGCAGAACAGCTCTACCTCCAGAAATATTAACCTGGGACCGTCTGGAAATCCACAGTAGGTTACACAGTCTCACGTTGAATTGAGGCCTGCAGATATTTCTGTTGTGTTAATGTGTTTTCTGGATGTCATTTTCCTTTTAAGTAACCTTTGCAGGCCTTATCGTAGCCATTCATTTGTTAAAATTTTTTCACTTATTTTGTTTGCTTACCTTTTTTTGTTTTCCACATTTTAGTGCAAAGCCCACAGACTTTGACTTTCTCAAAGTCATCGGAAAGGGGAGCTTTGGAAAGGTATGTGATTATGCATAATACAGTATATATACACACTACCGTTCAAAAGTTTGGGGTCACTTAGAAATGTCCTTGTTTTTGAAAGAAAAGCAAATAACAGTGTAGACATTGTTGTAAATGACTATTAAGGCTGGAAATGGCTGAGTTTTAATGGAATATCTACATAGGCGTACAGAGGCCCATTATCAGCAACCATCACTCCTGTGTTCGTACGGCACGTTGTGTTAGCTAATCCAAGTTTATCATTTTAAAAGGCTAATTGATCATTAGAAAACCCTTTTGCAATTATGTTAGCACAGCTGAAAACTGTTGTGCTGATTTAAAGTAACAATAAAACAGGCCTTCTTTAGACTAGTTGAGTATCTGGAGCATCAGCATTTGTGGGTTCGATTACAGGTTCAAAATGGCCAGAAATAAAGACCTTTCTTCTGAAACTCGTCAGTCTATTCTTGTTCTGAGAAATGAAGGCTATACCATGTGAGAAATTGCCAAGAAACTGAAGATCTCAAACAACACTGTGTACTACTCCCTTCACAGAACAGCGCAAACTGTCTCTAACCAGAATAGAAAGAGGAGTGGGAGGCCCCGATGCACAACTGAGCAAGAGGACAAGTACATTAGCGTGTCTAGTTTGAGAAACAGATGCCTCACAAGTCCTCAACTGGCATCTTCATTAAATAGTACTTGCAAAACACCAGTCCCAATGTCAACAGTGAAGAGGCGACTCCAGGATGCTGGCCTTTTAGGCAGGACTGCAAAGAAAAAGCCATATCTCAGACTGGCCAATAAAAAGAAAAGATTAAGATGGGAAAAATAACAGACACTGGACAGAGGAAGATTGGAAATAAGTGTTATGGACAGACAAATCTAAGTTTGAGGTGTTCGGATCACAAAGAAGAACATTCGTGAGATGCATAACAAATGAAAAGATGCTGGAGGAGTGCTTGATGCCATCTGTCTAACATGGTGGAGGCAATGTGAGGGTCTGGGGGTGCTTTGGTGGTGGTAAAGTGGGATATTTGTACAGGGTAAAAGGGATCTTGAAGAAGAAAGGCTATCACTCCATTTTGCAACAACATGCCATACCCTGTGGACGGTGCTTAATTGGAGCCAATTTCCTCCTACAATAGGACAATGACCCAAAGCACAGCTCCAAACTATGCAATAACTATTTAGTGAAGAAGCAGTCAGCTGGTATTCTGTCTATGATGGAGTGGCCAGCATAGTCACCGGATCTCAACCCTATTGAGCTGTTGTGGGAGCAGCTTGACCGTATGGTACGTAAAAAGTGTCCATCAAGCCAATCCAATTTGTGGGAGGTGCTTCAGGAAGCATGGGGTGAAACCTCTTCAGATTACCTCAACAAATTGACAACTAGAATGCCAAAGGTCTGCAAGGCTGTAATTGCTGCAAATGGAGGGTTCTTTGATGAAAGCAAAGTATGAAGGACACAATTATTTTTTCAATTAAAAGTCATTATTTATAAACTTGTCAAAGTCTTGACTATTTCCTATTCATTTTGCAACTCATTTCATGTATGTTTTCATGGAAAACAAGGACATTTCTAAGTGACCCCAAACTTTTGGAACAGTAGCCACTTTGAATGTCTTTGGTCCAGTGTTAATTTCGTCAACAAGAATGTTTATTCTTCAAACACTTATTTTTCAGTGGCAATTGACGAGACTATAACTTACTAAGTAGTCCCATTTCAGTTTACTAAAATGAGGTGATACAAAATGATCTCTGTGACGAAAATCTGACTACGGAGTGGACTAAACAAGAGTTTTTGGAGAGATTGAGTGATACGTACAATTTAATATTAGCAGCACAGATGCGCTAAACAGTTGCCAATAGCCTTCTAGTTAGCTACCCTTTTCCCGGTTAGGAAACACAAGCTGCTATACAAAATTAAAAACGATAGCGGCATTGAGTTTAATCGTAAAACAGCAGTCTAGCTATGAGGATAGAAAAGTAGGCTGTCTTTGAATTTGTAGTCTCGTTCAACCCTCCCACTTTCCCCACTGCATTTCATAGCCAGGTTCTGAATCAGATTCTGTAGCCAAGTCTCCTTTTCCTCAGAGAATATTTGTTTGTGCATTGGCGGGTCACATTTGATATTTATAAAGCGTATTGAGGGGCGTTCTAAAGATAGGCTACTTGCGGACCGGACCATTAACCATTTGATAGGCTACACCTTATTCAGCCATGTTACCTCATTAGCTAGCTATAGCTAATAACCTGCAGGACGCAATGTTTTTGAACATTCAGATAAAAATATGATCTGTAGAGCAAAAATGCCTCTGACATGTTTAATAAGGAATAACGTTTGCTCTAATCATGGGATTTCTATCTGCAACATTTGAGAACGTTTTGCAACTGAACGTGGCCCTGGTAACATTACCAGTAACCTATATGCAAACATTTGGTGGCACAGAAAGAAAGGGAAATGGATAGCAAACAAGTTGACTAAATTCCTCTAGCTACTACACTATATATCTGACTAGATAAATAACTGTATTTTGAGTTAATGTGAACCGAGAGACTCCAACTTGAGCACTGGGACTCGGACTTCAGCCATCAGTCATTATCTCCCTTTCGAAGTCATTAGCCCGGTTCTACTTTAGGACACCAATGTGGCTGTGGCGTCTGTGGAACGTTGATAACAATGTCAATGATGTGACCGAGTGATGGAGGTACAACCCAGACTACTTTGTCTAGACTTTGCGGCACCATCTGGTGATTGTGCTTGTCTCTATCTCTGTGTCTCTGTCTGTAATGTACAGTATCCATGTAGGCTGAATTTGGAATTTACATGTCCACGTTTTTTATATACAGTGCATTTGTTTTTTTTGTTACAGCCTTATTCTAATATTGATTAAATTGTATTTTTTCCTAATTAATATACACACACAATACCCCATAATAGCAAATGTAATTAATATTAGATTTACATTTCACATTTACATACAGTAATAGTCAAAAGTTTGGACACACCCACTCATTCAAGGGTTTTTATTTTTACTATTTTCTACATTGTAGAATAATAGTGAAGACATCAAAACTATGAAATAATACATATGGAATCATGTAGTGACCAAAAAAGTGGAAAACAAATCTAAATATATTTTATTTGAGATTCTTCAAAGTAGCCACCCTTTGCCTTGATGACAGCTTTGCACACTCTTGACATTCTCTCAACCAGCTTCATGAGGTAGTCACATGGAATGCATTTCAATTAACAGGTCTTGTTAAAAGTTCATTTATGGAATTTCTTTCCTTAATGCATTTGAGCCAATCAGTTGTGTTGTGACAAGGTAGGGGTGGTATACAGAAGATAGCCCTATTTGGTAAAAGACCAAGTCCATATTATGGCATGAACAGCTCAAATAAACAAGTCCATCTTTACTTTAAGACATGAAGGTCAGCCAATACGGATCATTTCAAGAACTTTGAAAGTTTTTTTTCAAGTGCTATGATGAAACTGGCTCTCATGAGGACCGCCACAGGAAAGGAAGACCCAAAGTTACCTCTGTGGCAGAAAACACGTTCATTAGAGTTACCAGCCTCAGAAATTGCAGGCCAAATAAATGCTTCACAGAGTTCAAGTAGATCTCAACTGCTCAGAGGAGACTGCATGAATCAGGCCTTCATGGTCGAATTACTGCAAAGAAACAACTACTAAAGGACACCAATCAAAATAATAGACTTGCTTAGGCCAAGAAACACGAGTAATGGACATTAGACCGATGGAAATCTGTTCTTTGGTCTGATGAGTCCAAATTTGAGATATTTGGTTCCAACCGCCGTGTCTTTGTGAGACGCAGAGTAGGTGAACGGATGATCTTCGCATGTGTGGTTCCCACCGTGAAGCATGGAGGAGGAGGTGTGGGGGTGCTTTGCTGGTGACACTGTCAGGGATTTATTTAGAATTCAAGGCACACTTACCAGCATGGCTACCACAGCATTATGCAGTGATACGCCATCCTATCTGGTTTGCTCTTGGTGGGACTATCATTTGTTTTCAACAGGACAATGACCCAAAACACATGTCCAGGCTGTGTAAGGGCTATTTGACCAAGGAGAGTGATTGAGTGCTGCATCAGGTGACTCGGCCTCCACAATCGCCGACCTCAACCCAATTGAGATGGTTTGGAATGAGTTGGACCACAGAATGAAGGAAAGGCAGCCAACAGGTGCTCAGCATATGTGGGAACTCCTTCAAGACTGTTGGAAAAGCATTCCTCATGAAGCTGGTTGAGAGAATGCTAAGAGTGTGCAAAGCTGTCATCAAGGCAAAGAGTGGCTACTTTGAAGAATCTAAAGTCAAAAATATATTTTGATTTGTTTTACACTTTTTTTGGATACTACATGATTCCATATGTGTTATTTCATCGTTTTGATGTCTTCTACAATGTAGAAAATAGTAAAAATAAAGAAAAATCCTTGAATGAGTGGGTGTGTCCAAACTTTGGACTATTACTGTAAGTATTCAGACCCTTTTCTCAGTACTTTGTTGAAGCACCATTGGCAGCAATGACAGCCTCAATTCTTCTTGGGTATGACGCTACAAGCTTGGCACACCTGTATTTGGGGAGTTTCTCCCATTCTTCTCTGCAGTTCCTCTCAAGCTCTGTCAGGTTGGATGGGGAGCGTCGCTGCACAGGTATTTTTAGGTCTCTCCAGCGATGTTCGATCGGGCTCAAGTCCAGGCTCTGGCTGGGCCACTCAAGGACATTTCAGAGACTTGTCCCGAACCCACTCCTGAGTTGTCTTGGCTGTGTGCTTAGGGTTGTTGTCCTGTTGGAAGGTGAACCTTCGCCCCCAGTCTGAGGTCCTGAGCACTCTGTAGCAGGTTTTCATCAAGGATCTCTCGGCACCTTGCTCTGTTCATCTTTCTCTTGATCCTGACTAGTCTCCCAGTCCCTGCCGCTGAAAAACATCCCCACAGCATGATGCTGCCACCAACATTCTTCACCGTTGGTGCCATGTTTCCTCCAGACGTGACGCTTGACATTCAGGCCAAAGAGTTCAATCTTTGTTTCATCAGACCAGATAATCTTGTTTAACATGGTCTGAGAGTCCTTTATGTGACTTTTGGCAAACTCCAAGCAGGCTGTCATGTGCCTTTTACTGAGGAGTGGCTTCTGTCTGGCCACTCTACCATAAAGGCCTGATTGGTGGAGTGCTGCAGAGATGGTTGTCTTTCTGGAAGGTTCTCCCATCTCCACAGAGGAACTCTGGAGCTCTGTCAGTGATTATCGGGTTCTTGGTCACCTCCTTGACCGAGACCCTTCCCCAATTGTCTGGGCGGCCAGCTTTAGGATGAGTCTTTGGTGGTTCCAAACTTCTTCCATTTTAGAATGATGGACGCCACTGTGTTCTTGGGGACCTTCAATGCTGCAGAACTCTTTTTGCACCCTTCCCCAGATCTGTGCCTCAACACAATCCTGTCTCGGAGCTCTACGGACAATTCCTTTGACCTCATGGCTTGGTTTTTGCTCTGACATGCAATGTCAACTGTGGGACCTTATATAGACAGGTGTGTGCCTTTTCAAATCATGTCCAATCAATTGAATATACCACAGGTGAACTCCAATCAAGTTGTAGAAACATCTCAAGGATGATCAATGGAAACAGGATGCACCTGAGCTCAATTTTGAGTATTATACCAAATTTACTTATGTAAATAAGGTATTTCTGTTTTATATTTTTAATACATTCGGTAAAATTTCTAAACCTTTTGTGCCTTTGTCATTGAGGTATTGTGTGTAGATTGATGAGGAAAATGTTTTCTTTAATCCATTTTAGAGTAAGGATGTAACGTAACAATGTGGATAAAGGGAAGGAGTATGAACACTTTCCGAATGCACTGTTGTTGGGAAAAGAATACGATGTTATGCAGAAAAATATGTTGGTTGGACAAGACTATTTATGTTTGTGGACATGGAAGCCAGTGATTTATGTTTACTATAGTTTGAGGCAATACAAATGTAATGTGACTAAAATGTAAGGCATTTAGTTGACTAAAATGGCCAACTGTGTCATTTTGACAATAACTAGATTAAATCATTATTCAAATGACAATGTGACTAAGACCTTAATTATATTTTAGTCAAAATGAATAAAACTTACACAAAATCAACAAAAAAGTGCCAAAATTAGCATTGCTTTTGTCTTAAAGTAGTTCACTGTGAAGAGAAACTCCACAGCAACACAAACAATGACATTGTTTTTGTTTGCTCTTACCAGTGTGGTAAGGAATACTGTTTTACTTCTTTGTCTATCAGTAGATGGCCTTTCCATTTGGGAAGTGATAGTCTTACAGTTCTGTAATTTCACTGCCTCTTTGTTGGAACTGTATTGTCCCTGATGTGGTAACTGAGGGGTTTTAACAACAATTGAACACCATACTTTTATATTCTCTCCCACGTGAAGGTTCTCCTTGCAAAACGGAAACTGGACGGGAAGTATTACGCAATCAAGGTCCTGCAGAAAAGGGTCATTCTCAACAGGAGAGAGGTAATTTATTCTGAAGTGTTATTACTCTGTTTCTCAATGTTGGGTACGTTATTTCTATGTTCACCCCACCAATACCATTTCTCCTGTTTCCACCAGCAAAAACACATCATGGCGGAGCGCAACGTGCTACTGAAGAATGTAAAACACCCATTCCTGGTCGGCTTGCATTATTCCTTCCAGACGACAGACAAGTTGTACTTCGTCTTGGATTTCGTCAACGGGGGAGAAGTGAGTAGTTTCACTCCTATGAATAATGGAGACCCACCGTGTTGAGTCACTGAGCTCAAGGAGGGAAACTCAGAATAATACAACACCGGAAACCTGCTGAAAAGGTCCCTGGGAAATGACCCCTGACCTGAGTCCCAGTGGTGCTGGCCAGGGGTTGGAACCGAAATTATTTTCCAATCATTTCGTTCTACAGTTCTGACCAGGAAAATAAAGTTCCGAACAGTTTCGTAACCAAAAGAAAGTAGCGGTTTATATTGTTTCCTTTTAAACCTCTGTAATCATTTTTATTTATTTTTTCAGATGTGGAGAGAGGTTGGAGGAAGCTTGCCTTGATGGGCATCTTGTTATGACATGCATTATCGGAATTAGGCCCACATAATTATACCAATGGAGGAGTGGCTTCTATGGATGAACTTTGAACTTCCGAGTTTGTTTAGCCGTGGACCAGAGCTAGTTCTAGTGCTGTTCTGCACACACAAGCTTGTTAGTTAGCTAGCAACTACCTAACAAACTTGTGTGTGCAGAGCAGCACTAGAACTTAAACATGTTTAACCTTTTTGTAGTTAATAAATCCAATGTGAAACGTGATAACTATTGTATCTCGTCGGGCAGAAATTTCAGTGATCAATTGGTAAACTCTGATTTACCACCCCAAAATACCCCCAGACAATGTCTATTTCCAACTCTACCGGATGGAAACTACAAGTGTAATGGCTGTGTTGTAGATCCTTCAAACACCCTCAAACAGGGAAACCGATCCCAATCAAAGGTGTTATCACGTGCTCCACTAAGGCAGTTATTTATCTTATAACTTGTCCTTGTGGTAAAAAATGATGTGTGGAATACGAAGCGCAAATTAAAAGTAAGAATCTCTGAGCATCGTAGCACCATTAGTTGCAAAAATTTGATGTACCCAGTTGCAACCCACTTTTTGGAAGTGAACCACTCTATTTCGTCCCTTCGCTATATCAGCATCAAACACGTCACCCTCCCTTGGAGAGGGGGTGACCTTGACAATTTATTGTTAAAACGAGAGGCTGCCTGGATCTTTATTTTAAAGGCCCTTGCTCCCGTCGGTCTCAACATAGACTTTGATCTGAAGCCATTCTCGTGATTAGTGTGTTTTTGCTATCCATTGTAAGTGTTTGTTGGCCTATGTAGCCAAATTGTATCTATGATCGTATGTTATTCATTCGTGCTTTTTATAAGTTCTATTTATATCTGTAAATCAAACAATGATATCAAGCCACACCTGGCCGTTATTACAGACACCTGTCTGTGTCCTTTCAAAGTATTTCATCTAGTGACCCGCAGTGTTTGTCATTATACCCTGATGAAGGCGGCTTGTCTGTCAATGCCGGTTATAAAATGATTGCATCTGAGCTCCTAGAGTGTGAGGCTCTCCTTTTCTTTTGAACTATTGTAGCCTTAACTAGCATTAAAAAAGTGAATCTATTATTTTAAACATCTCTCCCTAATTTCTGAATCATGCTTGTAACATTGTCAGTAGGCTACAGTAACCTACATTGGGCTCCAAAATTACTGCCACCCCTGACTGGCAATGCACAAACAATACTTAAAAAAATAAAAACAATATAATTATAGAGAGAAACTCAAAATACCAACGTGAGAAATACTGTACTTTATTAATGTTTCCATGGAACCCATCAAAATCATTTATTGAGTTAATAAAAAATCAGTGTCCTCCAAATCAAGGTTTCACAATTAATGGCACCCTTAAAGATTATTGTAAATAACCTCTACCTAAATTAAATTAAATTCCACTTATTTAAGTGGAAGGAACTAAGTCTTAAGGAACTATATTGAGCCATTACATCACTTCCTGTTTCACTAGGGTATAAAAATTAGGTAACACGCATGCAATATCCCTTTGTCATCCAACACCATGAAGGAAACAAAAGAACTGGCAGTTCAAAAGAGACAGATGGTTGTAGACCTTCATAAATCTGGTAATGGCTACAAGAACAAACACAAACGATTGAATATACCACTGAGCACTGTCAGGGCAATTATTTAAAAAATCAAAAGATATGGAACAGTTGAAAACCTCACGGGTAGAGGACACATTCATTTTGCCCCCCGGGATAGGGAGGAGGATGGTGAGAGAAGCAACACAATCCCCAAGAATCACTGTGAAAGAATTGCAGACCTTGGTGGCGTCTGGGGTCACCGTCTTGGGGTCACCAGGTTTCAAAAAGCACCATTTAGATGCCACCTCCACAACCATAGGCTCTTTGGAAGGGTTGCCAGAAGAAAGCCCTTTCTGACCCCAAGACACAGACGCAAGCTCTTGGAGTTTGCCAAAAGTAATTTAAATTATGACTGAAAGAAGGTGCTCTGGTCAGATGAAACCAAAACTGAACGTTTTTGTCAGATACAGCAATGGCATGTTTGGCGTCGAAACAGAGATGTATACAAGGAGAAGCACATCATACCCACGGTGAAATATGGTGGTGGGTCAGTGATGTTTTGGGGCTGTTTTAATTCCAGAGGTCCAGGGGCACTGGTTAAGATTGATGGCATAATGAATTCCACCAAGTATCAGGCAATTTTGGCTGACAATCTGATTGCTTCTGCCAGAAGGCTGGGACTTGGCCGTAGGTGGACTTTCCAACAAGACAATGACCCAAAACATACCTCAAGATCCACACAGAAATGGTTCTGTGACAACAAAATCAATGTTCCACTATGGCCATCTCAGTTGCCGGACCTCAATCCAATCGAAAACCTGTGGGCTGAGTTGAAGAGGGCAGTTGATAAGCGTAAACTCAAGAATGTGAAGGATCTTGAAAGGATCTGCATAGAGGAATGGTCCAAAATCCCTCCAAATGTGTTCCTTAACCTTGTCAAACATTACAGGATAAGACTCCATGCTGTTATCCTTGCCAGAGGTGGTTGCACTAAGTACTAAATGAGGAGTGCCAATACTTATGAAACCTTGATTTTGGTAAAATGTATTTTGTATTAAATAATTGTATGATTTTGGTTGGTTCCAATGAAACATTAAATAAGTACAGTATTTCTCACATGTTGGTATTTTGAGTTTATCTCTATAATTACACTACCTGTCAAAAGTTTTAGAACACCTTCTCATTCAATGGTTTTTCTTAATTTTTTACTATTTTCTACATTGTAGAATAATAGTGAAGACAGCAAAACTATGAAATAACATGGAATCATGTAGTATCCAAAAACATGTTAAACAAATCAAAATATATTTTATATTTGAGATTCTTCAAATAGCCACCCTTTGCCTTGATGACAGCTTTGCATACTTTTGGCATTCTCTCAACCAGCTTCAACTGGAATGCTTTTCCAATAGTCTTGAAGGAGTTCCCATACATGCTGAGCACTTGTTAGCTGCTTTTCCTTCACTCTGCGGTCCGACTCATCCCAAACCATCTAATTTGGTTGAGATCGGGGGATTGTGGAGGCCAGGTCATCTGATGCAGCACTCCATCACTCTCCTTGGTCAAATAGCCCTTATACAGCCTGGAGGTGTGCTGGGTCAGTGTCCTGTTGAAAAACAAATGATAGTCCCACCAAACCAGATGGGATGGCATATCGCTGCAGAATGCTGGTTAAGTGTGCCTTGAATTCTAAATAAATCACAGACTGTGTCACCATCAAAGCACCCCATCACCATAACACCTCCTCCATGCTTTACGGTGGAAAATACACACACGGAGATCACCCGTTTTACCCACACGCATCTCACAGACACGGCGGTTGGAACTAAAAATCTTCAATTTGGACTCCAGACCAAAGGACAAATTTTCACCGCTCGTGTTTCTTGGCCCAAGCAAGTCTCTTCTTATTATTGGTGTCCCTCAGTAGTGTCTTTTTTAAAGCAATTTGACCATGAAGGCCTGATTCACGCAGTCTCCTCTGAGCAGTTGATGTTGAGATGTGTCTGTTACTTGAACTCTGAAGCATTTATTTGGCCTGCAATTTCTGAGGATGGTAACCCTAATGAACTTATCCTCTGCAGCAGAGGTAACTCTGGGTCTTCCTCTCCTGTGGTGGTCCTCATGAGAGCCAGTTTCATCATGGCGCTTCATGGTTTTTGCGACTGCACTTGAAGAAACTTTCAAAGTTCTTGAAATGTTCCGTATTGACTGACCTTCATGTCTTAAAGTAATGATTGATTGTCGTTTCTCTTTGCTTATTTGAGCTGTTCTTGCCATAATATGGACTTGGTTTTTTACCCTCACAACACAACTTATTGGCTCAAACACATTGAGGAGGAAAGAAATTCCACAAATTCACTTTTAAGAAGGCACACCTGTTAATTGAAATGCATTCCAGATGACTACCTCATGAAGCTGGTTGAGAGAATGCCAAGAATGTGCAAAGCTGACATGAAGGCAAAGGGTGGATATATGAAGAATCTCAAATATAACATTTTGGTTACTACGTTATTTCATAGTTTTGATGTATTCTCTATTATTCTACAATGTAGAAAATAGTTTAAAAAAAGAAAAACCCTTGAATGAGTAGGTGTTCTAAAACTTTTGACCGGTAGTGTTTATTGTTTATATTTTTTTAAGTATTGTTTGTGCATTGCCAGTCAAGGTTGCCAGTAATTTTGGAGCCCACTGTATGTAACGTCGTCAGTAGGCTACAGTAACCTATGTAAAGTTGTCAGTAGGCTATAGTAACCTATGCTTCAGAGGGGAGGGGCAGGTAGCCTACGCACACCTACTGGCAAAGATTTCCAGCTGGCAGGCAGACACTGGAATACGTTTCTGAGGGACAAAGTGCATAGGAGCTTTGTTGTAATTTTTTTGTGAGACTGGAAAAAAATGTCTGGAATGTAAAATAACGTTATTAACCGGTTCCCATGCTTTTAAAATAATGGTTCTGTTCCGGAACAGTATAGATCATTCCGTTTGGATTATTTTCCTCTAATCTGTTATTTTCCGGTTTTCGGTTCTGTTCCCTGAACCGGTTACAACTCTTGGTGCTAACAAAACAGCCTGGTTTTTAATCATAAAGAAGCAGTGTTATTCAACTTTGGCTGAAGACATTTCTTATGTCCAGTGGTACAAAGAACATAACTCAAGGTAGAGGTAACCACTTAATGCTGATCCAGGATATGCTGCTTACCCCTATCCCAATGTTGACAGTAAACTGTAAACATTTACATAGAGTTTATAGTCTGTTTATTTTCTACACTATTCAAAAAGAATCAGCTGTGACCCACTCCCAATCTACCATTTAAGTGTTAAAAAAACCACACATTTCAAAGCTTCCTTTTCAATAAAAGGAACTGTGCAGTGTAGTTGGTGGGAGCTGAATTTCCACATTTGAATAAGCACATCATGGCCATTAGTGCAACGTTGGCCAATGTAACTCCTATAAAAATATTTATTAGCATTTTTATGCAATTCTGGGACTGTCAGAAAGAGCCAAAACCAAGAGTGATTGACAGGATGATTGAAGGTTTGTAATGTTTCTCTAACCTTGGTATAATGGCCAGTCTGTATAAATATTTTGACAGTATTAAAATATTATAGATATCTACAAAAAAGCTCCTGAGGTCTATGGATTTCCCTTAGCCTGATCCCAGATTTGTAGGCTATGTGCTTTAGCTAACTCCTTTCATTATCGTTGTCATCAGTATGTGCTTTAGCTTGGGGGAACTAGGCTCAATATCTCCTCCGAAACCACTGACTCTGTGTTGCCTTTCCAGTTTTCCAGGGCGCAGAGGCTAATCTCATAGTTCATCCCCTCAACGTGCTGCTTGAGTCAATTGTAATTGTGATGTGGAATTTGCAGACGGGGCAGGAAGTTTGACCCACGGCTCTGTGTCATGACTCGGCTACAATTGTTGTTAGCAACCTGGGCTAAATATCACACCATACTCTTACCATGTCCATTAGTTTATTATGATGTACTGCCAAAATAAAGGAAACACTTCAGTAAATGAGGGATACAAAGTCTATTGAAAGCAGGTGCTTCCACACAGGTGTGGTTCCTGAGTTAATTAAGCAATTAACACATCCTATTGTGCTTAGGGTCATGTATAAAAATGCCCAGTTGCGCATTATTTTAGCTACCATGGCTAGAAGAGGAGATCTCAGTGACTTTGAAAGAGGTCTCAAAGGAGCATAGGGGGTTTAGAGGGTGTGTGTGTCAGTCACCAGATCTCAACCCAACTGAAACTGCGTTTTCCACCGCCATGAACAAAACTCCAAATTATGGAATTTCTCGTGTAAGAATGGTGTCATATCCCTCCAATAGAGTTCCAGACACTTGCCGAATCTATGCCAAGGCACATGGAAGCTGTTCTGGTGGCCCAACGCCCTATTAAGACATTTTACGTTGACGGTTCCTTTATTTTGGCAGTTACCTTTATTCTTCTGTGATGTCTCACTGGCACTGTGGCTGTATTCTATCATTCCAGCTTTTCTTCCATCTTCAAAAAGAACGGACCTTTCCAGAACCCAGAGCCAAGTTCTACATCGCAGAAATGGCAAGCGCACTGGGCTATCTGCATTCTCTCAACATAGTTTACAGGTACATGGATTGCGTGTATGTATACAAAACATTAAGAACACCTGCTCTTTCTATTATATCGACTGACCAAGTGAATCCAGGTGACGGCTATGATCCCTTATTGATGTCACTTGTTAAATCTACTTCAATCAGTGTAGATGAAGGGGAGGAGACCGGTTAAAGAAGGATCTTTAAACCTTGAGACATGGATTGTGTATGTGTGCCATTGAGTGTGAATGGGCAACACAAAGGATTTAAGTGCCTTTGAACGGGGTATCGTAGTAGGTGCCAGGCGCAAAGGTTTGTGTCAAGAACTGCAACGCTGCTGGGTTTTTCAAGTTCAACAGTTTCCCGTGTGTATTAAGAATGGTCCACCACCCAAAGAACATCCAGCCAACTTGACACAACTGTGGGAAGCATTGGAGTCAACATGGGCCAGCAACCCTGTGGAACGTAATCAAAACACCATGTAGAGTCCCTGCCCTGAAGAATTGAGGCTCTTCTGAGGGCAAAATCAATATTAGGACGGTGTTCCTAATGTTTGGTATACTCAGTGTATGCGTGTTTGATGAGTAACCTTGCCTGAGCATGGGCTTTGGCTCAACAGGCAAACCCAGTCTTGAGGTGTGCAGGAGTCCCAGGTTCAAATCCAGTCAGTGGCAAAGGCTGTATTGGATAAGTGAGTCACCCATGTGGATAGGCTGGCTGGTCGTCTTGGCTCTGGTACACCAGTTGGCTGGAGGTCTGTAGTAGAGAGTGAATGCCATCCTGAGCCAGCTACCACCCGGTTACACAAACCTGCACCTTAGAGTCTGCTGCCCGATGTATGTACATAGACTTGGAATCACTGGTCACTTTAAGAATAGAACACTAGCCACTACTGTTATACTAATTTCACATGTATATACTGTACTCTATTCTACTGTGTTTTAGTCAGTGCCACTCCGACATTGCTCGTCCTAATATTTCTTAATTCCATTATTTTAGATGTGTGTATTGTTAGATACTACTGCACTGTTGCAGCTAGGAACACAAGCATTTTGTTACACCCGTAATAACATCTGCTAAATGTAATAATGTAATATCATCTGCTAAATATGTGTATATGTGACCAATAAGATTTGATTTGAATGTTAGACACATTCTAAGGTTTCCTCTGTCGTGAAACAGTTTCCACAAACTTTCCTGAATGAGCAACGAATGCAGCACATCTCCCCTCTCTGAACATTTGAAGTGTTCCTTTTTCAAGTGGTCAGCTGTAGTAATGTTCCTTAAGTCCAATGTCACTGCTGTCACGGTTGCAGCACGTGTATAGTCGTTCATTAACTGACATGTATTGTTCTCTACCTTTTTTGCCCTTCGTGCTGTTGTCTGTGCCTAACAATGTTTGTACCATGTGCTACAGGTTATAGTTTTTCCATTTATGTTTTTTGAGGTCGGACTTTAGTATGTAGGGCGCACTGATTGGTGTCACCTCATTTGTCAGTATGTGTTACACCTGTGCTGGTTGCCATCTTGTTAGCGGGAAAGTTTTGGTTGTTGTGACTGTTAGTTCCCATTCTGTTTGAGCTGGGGAACGTAACGCATGTTTGTGCTGCTACCATGTTGTCTTAGGTCTCTCTGTATGTAGTGTGGTGGTGTCTCTTGTCGTGATGTGTGTTTTTGTCCCACATTTAAATGTTTAATCGTCGTCCCTACAGGAGGCCTTTTGCCTCTTGGTAGGCCGTCATTGTAAACAAGAATTTCTTCTTAATTGACTTGCCTAGTTAAATAAAAACATGTGAAGGCAATTTTCCCTCAACATGGGTCTGTCCCCATAGTCCCTCAAGCCATCCACTTTACCTGTCGTTTCAGTTTGTGTAACCTTTATTTAACTAGGCAAGTCAGTTAAGAACAAATTCTTATTTACAATGACGGCCTACTGGGGAACAGTGGGTTACCTGCCTTGTTCAGGGGCAGAATGACAGATGTTTACCTTGTCAGCTCTGGGATTCGACCCAGCAACCTTTTGGTTACTGGCCCAACGCTCTAACCACTATGCTACCTGCCACCCCCGGTTTAGTGTAATGCTGGTTCAGTGACTCGTGTACATTGATATCAACTGGATGCAAATCGCTAGGATTAAAGAAACCTCTCTTGATGATTGTTTTGATATCCTCTGTTGCTCTTCAGTTGGCCACTTACCCAGAAGTAGGAAGATAATAGCTCTTGTAATCCATTAAGCACAGTTCTATTATCCAATAACAACAACTTTGGATAATGTTCATGTTTGTTTTTTCACAGGGACTTGAAACCAGAAAATATCCTTCTCGACTTTGAAGTAAGTGTGACATCCTAACTCATTTGCAGTGCGTAAGTAATCTGTTTTATATGTGGAGTAGCTTAGGGTTGTATTCAATCAAAACTACATTAGCAATCTTTTTGCTTAACAACTGCCTTCGCACAAATGTTTCTTGACAACTGAAATCCTCCTCCCATGAATGTAGTCTACCTGGTATTTTAACATTACCCAAAATAATTCTGCATATCAGTTTAACCTCAAGGAAAGTGTTTACTTTAGTTTAGCCTTTACTACACTGGAAAAAAAATATCAACGCAACATGTTTTCATGAGCTGAAATAAAAGATCCCAGAAATGTTCCATATGCACAAAAAGCTTATTTCTCTCAAAATGTGTGCGCACACATTTGTTTACATCACTGTTAGTGTGCATTTCTCCTTTGCCAAGATAATCCATCCACCTGATAGTTGTGGCATATCAAGAAGCTGATTAAACAGCATGATCATTACACAGGTCCACCTTGTGCTGGGGACAATAAAAGGCCATTCTAAAATGTGCAGTTTTGTCACACAACACAATGCCACAAAGGTCTCAATTTTTGAGGGAGTGTACAATTTGCATGCTGACTGCAGGAATGTCCACTGAGAATTTAATTTCTCTACCATAAACCACCTCTAACGTTATTTAAGAGAATTTGCCAGTAATGTGTCGTGTGGGCAGGCGATTTGCTGATGTCAACATTGTGAACAGAGTGCCATGTGGTGGCAGCGGGGTTATGGTATGGGTAGGCATAAGCTACGGACAACGAACACAATTGGATTTTATCGATGGCAATTTGAATGCACAGAGAAACCGTGACGAGATACTGAGGCCCATTGTGCCATTCATCCTTCGCCATCACCTCATGTTTCAGCATGATAATGCACAGCCCCATGTCGCAAGGATCTGTACTCAACTCCTGGAAGCTGAAAATGTCCCATTTATTCCATGGCCTGCATACTCACCAGACATGTCACCCATTGAAAATGTTTTGGATGCTTTGGCTCAACTTGTAAGACGGCGTGTTCCAGTTTGTGCCAATATCCTGTACCCCCGCACATTGACTCCGTACTGGTACCCCCTGTATATAGCCTCGTTATTGTTATTTTGTTTTTATTTTATTTTTTACTTTATTTAGTAAATATTTTCTTAACTCTATTTCTTGAACTGCATTGTTGGTTAAGGGCTTGTAAGTGCTACTACACCTGTTGTATTCGGCACATGTGACAAATAAAAATGTATTTGATATCCAACAACTTTGCACAGCCATTGAAGAGGAGTGGGACAACAGACCACAATCAACAGCCTGATGCGTTGCTCTGCATGAGGCAAATGGTGGTCACACTAGATACTGACTGGTTTTCTGATCCACGCCCCTACCTTAACTTTTTTTTAAATCTGGGACCAACAGATGCATATCTGTATTCCCAGTCGTGTAAAATCCATAGATTAGGGCCTAAACTTTTTTTTAAATTGACTGATTTCTTTAGATGAACTAACTTTGTAAAATCTTTGAAATTGTTGCGTTTTTATATTTTTGTAGAGTTAAAATGTTTCAGTGTTTACTACTAAACTCAGCAAAAAAATAAACGTCCTCACACTGTCAACTGCGTGTATTTTCAGCAAACTTAACATGTGTAAATATTTGTATGAACAAGATCCACAGACATGTAACTAACAGAAATGGAATAATGTGTCCCTGAACAAAGGGGAGGGGGGCTGTATGGCTGGTGGAATTGTCATGCTGGAGGGTCATGTCAGGATGAGCCTGCAGGAAGGGTACCACATGAGAGTGGAGGATGTCTTCCCTGTAATGCACAGCGTTGAGATTGCCTGCAATGACAACAAGCTCAGTCCAATGATGCTGTGACACACCGCCCAAGACCATGACGGACCCTCCACCTCACAATCGATCCCGCTCCAGAGTACAGGCCTCGGTGTAACGCTCATTCCTTCGAAGATAAACGCGAATCTGACTATCACCCATGGTGAGACAAAACCGTGACTCGTCAGTGAAGAGCACTTTTTGCCAGTCCTGTCTAGTCCAGCGACGGTGGGTTTGTGCCCATAGGCGACGTTGTTGACAGTGATGTCTGGTGAGGACCTGCCTTACAACAGGCCTACAAGCCCTCAGTCCAGACGCTCTCAGCCTATTGCGGACAGTCTAAGCACTGGTGGAGGGATTGTGCGTTCCTGGTGTAACTCGGGCAGTTGTTGCTATCCTGTACCTGTCTCGCAGGTGTGATGTTCAGATGTACCGATCATGTGCAATTGTTGTTACACGTGGTCTGCCACTGCGAGGATGATCAGCTGTCCGTCCTGTCTCCCTGTAGCGCTGTCTTAGGCGTCTCACAGTACGGACATTGCAATTTATTACCCTGGCCACATCTGCGGTCCTCATACCTCCTTGCAGCATGCCTAAGGCACGTTCACGCAGATGAGCAGGGCCCCTGGGCATCTTTCTTTTGGTGTTTTTCAGAGTCAGCAGAAAGGCCTCTTTAGTGTCCTAAGTTTTCATAACTGTGACCTTAATTGCCTACTGTCTGTAAGCTGTCAGTGTCTTAACGACCGTTCCACAGGTGCATGTTCATTATTTGTTTATGGTTCATTGAACAAGCATGGGAAACAGTGTTTAAACCCTTTACAATGAAGATCTGTGAAGTTATTTGGCATTTTACAAATGATCTTTGAAAGCCAGGGTCCTGAAAAGGGACGTTTTTTTTGTTGCTGAGTTTAGTCAGTGGAAAAAATTATTAGATGAATGTCTCAAACTAACCAATCCAACAGGTTATAAAGAAAGCAAGTGTCTGTGGTGAAGCCTAACCCTTCACCAGCTAACACATCTCACACGAACGGCTGTGTCATTTTCAGTTTAGAAGAGGAACGTTTGTGATTTGATTATGTTTAACTAATGCGTTTCCTGACTGGCCTTATTGAGACTGAGGAAATTGCGAGTGTCCTGAGAGTTGGCTACTCTGGCCAAAATTCCACAAAGAAAATATATGTTCTGACTGAGGATAATGGTGGCAAACACTGTCTAAAATTGTCCCTGACTCCCCTTCATTAAAGGGACATATAGTTTTGACGGACTTCGGATTGTGCAAGGAAGGCATTTCCCAAGCCGAGACGACAAGCACATTTTGTGGGACACCTGAGGTAATGTTGAACATGTTTTCCAGGACAGCGTATGTAATAAGGCATAATAACCTGTTTTAATCTCTGGACCACTGTTCTGGATTGAGACTGAAAAGGCCTGTCATTGCTAATTTATTTAACTTTCTCCTCCCCCCAGTACCTAGCTCCAGAGGTCCTGAGGAAACAACCATATGACAACACAGTGGACTGGTGGTGTCTAGGATCAGTGCTCTATGAAATGCTCTTTGGCCTGGTGAGTTACAGTAGTAGACATTGAAAACAGGCACAATATGTACGGACAGAACGCACCCTTGACATAATGCCTGATCACACACTGTCTTAACAGTAACACACATATATCTCCCCTCTGTTCCACAGCCTCCGTTCTACAGCAGAGACACCCATGAGATGTATGACAACATCCTCCACAAGCCCCTGATGATGCGTCCCGGAGCGTCCAACACGGCCTGGTCCCTCCTGCAGGCTCTACTGGAGAAGGACGGCACACACAGACTGGGCTCCAGAGACGACTTTGTGAGTGGTGACCCTCACAGCATGGCAGTGGTTTATGGTTTTATGTCACCCATCTCATTTAGTTAGAAAATATTCCAGTGACCCAAGACTTTTTAAATACTCCAAACTCACTAAATACACACAAATTGACCTTCCTCGAAGTCACAGGAGGTTGGTGGCACCTTACTTGGAGAGAGCGGGCTCGTGGTGTGAAGGGAGCGGAATAGTTGGAATGGTAACAATTATATAAAACCTATGGTTTCCAGGTGTTTGTTGCCATTCCATTTGCTCCGTTCCGTCCATTATTGTGAGCTGTTCTCCCCTCCGCAGCCTACAGTGCTCTAAATCCCAAGCTACCATTTATTTAAGAAACACAGCAGTATGCTTCATAGTCTCACAACTGTGACTCATGTATTGCTGTATGGCATCTGACTCTCTCTGGTGGAGAAACATTGTCATGACCAGGAGTTGCTCAATAGCTGCAGTGTCTGGTAATGTTCATTTCTTCTTGGCAGATGGATTGCATTACATCGCTTTCATCAGTATGAAGTAATAACATTTGCCTTGGTTGTTCTAGAACTGAAAAAGATCTATTCTCTTTTTTTCAGAATGAGATCAAAGCACATAACTTCTTCTCTGCGATCAAGTGGGATGACCTGGAACAGAGAAAGGTTCCACCTCCATTCACTCCCAATGTGGTAAATGTTCTCAGGGTTACATGTGATTCTGATGTACGGCAACACACGGCAGATGCAACACCAGACCACAAGCATGAATGAACTGATGTTTGTTTTTTCCTCTTTCCTGTTTTGCAGAATTCTCCTTACGACATCACAAACTTTGATCCAGAATTCACAGATGAGACCATTCCAAACTCTGTGTGCTATACTGAACATGCCATAGTCAATGCCAGTGTAATGGAGGCTGATGATGCCTTCCTAGGTTTCTCCTACGCACCCCCCTCAGACGACTCCTTCCTATGAAAGACTTGCTGTGAGGACCTGCCCCAGAGTTCTGGGAAATTGCCTTAACCAGGGCTCTACGCTAACTTTTTTTTTTTTTTTTTACAAGGAGCACGTGTGCACCTAAGTTGAAAAATGTAGGTGCACACAAAGAAATGTAGGACCACATTGAAAAATATTTGAGGTAAGAAAGCTAGAATCCTTAATTATTCTAGGCGCACTGGTGCTCCTAAATAAAAATTCCATGTCGCACAGCAAGATCTTAAGGCACATATGCGATCAAAATGGATGCACTGTAGAGCCTTGGCCTTAACCCAGTATTATTCTATCCTGGTCCTGGAAATCTATAGGATATGCAGGATTTGTTCCAGCCCAGTAGCTTGTTGATTAGTGTATTTAGGTGTGTTAGTGCTATGCTGGAACAAAGCCTGCACACCCTGTGGGTCTCCAGGATCAGGACTGAAAAACACTGCCTTAACCTGTCCTAAATATTTTGAATAAAAGGGAAGAATTTATATTGTGGATGAACCCGTTTTGAGAAAAGCCAAAGTGAGCAGAAGTTGTGATCAGACAGCACTTATGAAAAGGGTTTGAGCTGCAGACTGTGTCAAAAAACTTTATTTTTACCTAATGATATTTATATAACAAATTATATTTTTAAGAAATGTCGGCCATCTTTCTTTCTTGACACATGTATTGGTTGTTGGCTCATGTCCATTTTGGTTCTTTGTTTGAAGAAACGAGGACATTCAGTGTGGTGTTGTCAGGTTGGGGTGGGGTGGGTAAAAAAATAAAAAATAATCCCCCAAATAAAATCCAAAATGTAAGTGGGGAGTTGGATGAAAGCGCTTCCTCAAAATCAAAATATTTTCGTTCCACTTTAAAAGCAGACATTGTGGATTTAATGAAATGGCAGTGAACATGTCGTTTATATGCTTTCAGAACAGCTAAAAGTGATTGTTTTGTCTCTTCCAATATCAAAAGTTTGTTCATCCTAACAAGATCACTGGTTAATGGTATATTTAGAAAGCGCTTGTAGTAGGTTTATTTATAGAGGTTCATTGTTCATTTGTATGGGGGGGTTCTCAGTCGGAAATACTAGGTCACGGAATATAGTCTTGTGTTGACAGAGGTGATTTCAGTTCATATTTTCATTGTGTGTGTATATATATAGACCTTTTCTGTAATGGCTCCAGTGACTTTACTTTGCAAACAGGTGCTGCGCCATCTGATTTATTTCTGTGGTTTGCTTGCCTGTCTGTATTATAGTTTACAAGCTCATAATCTTGCCTTAATTGAAACTCAGATATTCCTTAGAAATCCTCACAGAAAACCTCAACCACCAGACTAGGATTTTCATACCAATTCTAACTAACGAGTGTGGTCAACAGGCCTCATTGTTCAATACAATGCCTTGGATGTATTGTGCATTAAAATAATAATTAAATGAACCAACAAGTTTGTTTTCGATGTCTTGTTTATTACGGAGATGGGGGGACTTGTCTGTCTGTGCTCTAAAATTGGCGAGCACAGTTCAAATGTTCAAGTCGCGTGATATCTGGACTGTGACTAGTCTCTTCAGCCAACGCTTTAGCTAACGTTAGTCAGTCGGTAACAGAAAATGGAAGACGTTTTCTTACTGAAAGAGTCAGTTTTGTCTTTTCTAGACAGAAGTGGAGCTCTTCTTCAACTTGCCGAAGACTGCAAACCATTCAACGGTAAATTTTAAGGGTCAGTGGTAGGCTAGCTAGCGAGAGCTTTCGGTCAGTGTTAGCTAGCTAGCTAATGGGATTGTGTGACTCCTGAGGAAAGGGTAACCTAGGCAACCCTGTACCCACTTGGAGGATGTGGTGAGACGCAGTCCTTCATAGATGACAGCAAACTGTTAAATAACTGATCTGGTTATGTAAATTGTTAGAGTTGACTTTATAATAGCTAAATCAATCACCCAATGACCTATTCCCTTCAGACATCCAGCGAAATGAGGCTGTGTATCGGTTCTGTATCCGTGTGAACCCTTCAGACCTAATCGAACTGGATCCTAGATTGGGTGACTGTGTTCTCAATGACCCCCTCAAAGCTACAGCACTGTTTCAATCTGTAAGTCCAAAACATCTCCCATTTACATTACACCTTATTCAACCCTTGAATTTTGAACATACTGGTATTAGTTTTTTTGTCACTCTTTCAGGTTTGTTTTCTGTCAATAAAGACACTCTCCCTCATAGAGAAAATCCACACAGAAAGTCAGGTGAATGTGATCCTGAAGTTTACACACCTACCTCCGTTCCCTGAGTACACCTTGGACCTCTGTGACTTTCCCTGTGGTTATGGCCCCATGAGGCCTGTTGCCATGGAGGGCTTGGCCATCGCAATGACTAGGGTCTCCAAGTACACTCAGGGAGCCAGGTTTCTCTGTTCTGAGGAGGACTGTCCCTGCTCAACAGGTAGGCCTGATTACAAGTAACCTATTTCTGTTTTCATAACATCACGGTAATGCCATTTACAAAACAATTTCAAATTCTGTAATATGATGTTATCCTCAGGGTTCCATCACATCAGAGTGCATGCACCCGGAGCCACTGAGTCAGCCACAGTGAGGAGTGACTTCAGCTGCCTGCTCTGCTCCTCTCACCTCAAAGAGGACATCAAGTTCCGGGTCCTGGGGGGTGAGAATGTCCCTAAATGATACCTGATGAAGTAGCCTCACATGCCATGCTTACATGTAGCTCGTCATTTCTTACTAGCTCTGATTTTACAGACAGCTACTTTATTGAAGAAAATGTACTTGAATGTGATAGTGCATCCATCTTAAGGTAACTAGGTGAGACAAAGTGTAAGATGCTCTGGATAAGAGCATCTGCTAAATGACTGACCTTTGTAATGTAAATGTTCATGTAAGTATAATGTGGTTTGGAAACAGACAAGCAGCTTGTAGAGCTGATCCATGTTAAAGCACTGGATGTCCTGAAAGTCCATCCTCCCAGTGCCCTCAGGTACCAGTCTGTCACCCTGTTTCTCAGAGGTAAGCTCACATAATGATAATTTTGCCCAAACGTTTTTTAATGTTCACATATTGCACATATCGTTTTTAATAGATTTGACTTCGATATCTCCTTAGAAAAGTAACTTAGAAGTTTGTTAGGAATTTTCTCTTCCTTTTCCATGACAAATGTAATTTGAGCCAAAATCCAGTGGAGGAAGAGTTAAAATAGAGGTTTGAGTAGCCAGCCACGCAGTAGTGCCCCTGGGTGAGATATTAGGTGTTCCTGTGCCCTCCAATAACATTGTCCAGCCATTACCCCTGAGAGAGCAGTGATTCTCAGTGCCAGTATTAGCATATTCTGTTGACCTAGTCTTCTGGAGGAATTCAACACAGCTGGCTCACGTTACTAAACATATATGTTAATAAGTGTAAGAAACACTCATTAGTTGGGTCGCCCAACGCACACACAGTGAGATCTTTGTTCCAAGGGCCTGGTTCCTGTGTTGCTCTTGGCAGGGGTGTGTTAGGTGCCTTGCATGTTCCTCAAATAATTAGGAAACAGCAGGACAGAACCGGACAACCCCTCTGAGTGTTATGGTTCTGTTTCCCTCACAACGTTGTAGATGAGCTGTGTAACTCCATGAGGATTGGACGTCTGTACAGGGTGCTGGGCATACCGGCCCATGTCCACCAGTGGCCCAACGTCACCTGGAGTGTGGAGGCCAATAGCGTTCAACCGTGGGAGCCTGAATGTAAGGACCTATATGCATGCTTACAATGGTACAGATCAGCTTACATTAAATCCTATTCATAATCTATAGATCTGATTTTCAGCTACTCTGAGAAAGCCATTCATAAGGAACATGGATGTGCGTGTGTGAGGACTGTGACCTCTGACTTGCTTATATCAGAACACTGTACAGTACCAGTCAAAAGTTTGGACAAACCTACTCATTCCAGTTTTTTTTGGTGACCTATTTTCTACATTGTAGAATAATAGTGAAGACATAAAAACTATTAAATAATGTAGTAACCAAAAGTGTAAAACAAATCTAAATATATTTTATGAGATTCTTCAAATAGCCACCCTTTGCCTTGATGACAGCGTTGCACACTCTTGGCATTCTCTCACTCAGCTTCATGAGGTAGTCACCTGGAATGCATTTCAATTAAATTGTTAAGTTAATTTGTGGCATTTTCTCCCTTCTTAATGAGTTTGAGCCAATCAGTTGTGTTGTGACATGGGAGGGTTGGTATTCAGAAGATAGCCCTATATTTGGTAAAAGACCAAGTCCATATTATGGCAAGAACAGCTCAAATAAGCAAAGAGAAACGACAGTCCACCATTACCTCAAGACATGAAGGTCAGTCAATCCAGAAAATGTTTATTCAAGTGCAGTCGTAAAAACCATTAAGCGATATGAAAGAACTGGCTCTCATGAGGACCGCCACAGGAAAGGGAGACCCAGAGTTACCTCTGCTGCAGAGGATAAGTTCATTAGAGTTAGCAGCCTCAGAAATTGCAGCCCAAATAAATGCTTCAGAGTTCAAGTAACAGACACATCTCAACAGCAACTCTTCAGAGGAGACTGTTTGAAACTGGCCTTCGTGGTCGAATTGCTGCAAAGAAACCACTACTAAAGGACATTAATAAGAATAATAGACTTGCTTGGGCCAAGAAACACGAACAATGGACATTAGACCGGTGGAAATCTGTCCTTTGGCTCCAAATTGGGAATTTTTGGTTCCAACCGTCGTGTCTTTGAGACTCAGAGTAGGTGAACGGATGATTTCAGCATGTGGTTCCCACCGTGAAGCATGGAGGAGGTGTGATGGTGCTTTGCTGGTGACACTGTCAGTGATTTATTTATAATTCAAGGCACACTTAACCAGCATGGCTACCACAGCATTCGGCAGCAATACTCCATCCCATCTGGTTTGCGTTTAGTGGTACTATCATTTGTTTTTCAACAGGACAATGAACCAAAACACTTCCAGGCTGTGTAAGGGCTATTTGTCCAAGGAGATTGGAGTGCTGCATCAGATGACCTGGCCTCCACAATCACCCGACCTCAACCCAATTGAGATGGTTTGGACCACAGAGTGAAAGAAAAGCAGCCAACAAGTGCTCAGAATATGTGGGAACTCCAAGACTGTTAGAAAAGCATTCCAGGTGAAGCTGGTTGAGAGAATGCCAAGAGTGTGCAAAGGGTGGCTACTTTGAAGAATCTAAAATAAAATATATTATGATTTGATTCTATAGTTTTGATGTCTTCACTAATATTCAACAATGTAGAAAATAGTACAAATAAAGAAAAACTCTTGAATGTGTAGGTGTCCAAACTTTTGACTGGTACTGTATATTCAATGACAACACCTCACAGTCCAGTAGATTCACTCCACCCCGCTTCTTTTCCTTCAACCACACCCCCAGACACTGGCACCATCAGCTCTAACTTCCAGGCCCTGTTGACGGCAACAGCCTGTTCCCCCTGGAGGTTCTCTGCCATTGTGGCTAACACGTTTGGCTCCCCTGTGGTTCCCCCGGGCTTGTACAGCACTCTGAAGCTGGGCCTGCTGCTCAGCCTGGTCCAGGGCCGGGAGGACAACCCAGACTCACTGCACTGCCTGGACCTGCTAGCCCTGACTACTGACACACTCATACTGGACAGGTCCTGCATTATAATCCTTCAGTCAGATAGTCAATTAATCAATCTCTGAATCAGTGAATCAATCAACCAAGTTCTTAGGAAGCACAATACAATGACCAAAACAATAACACTACTACAGTAAAATTGTACTATGCCCATATTCAAGTCAACAACATAAATAAATAGTTGAGAGCCAGCCTCCGTTACCCCCCCGTCTTAGGCTGATGATGTACAGCCTGGGTCTGGCTGGCCGTGGGGTGAGACACCCTGCGACAGGGGAGATGTTTGCCTCTCTTTCTCGTGATGAACACGGAGCGGGCACGGCTAACATCCACGCTGGCTCCGCCCTGCTGGCCACTGGGGGCGTCTGCATGCTCGGGGACCTGGGCCACCACAGGAAGGATAAGATGGACGCCCTTCAGTCAGGTACAGAGCCCTGCTTACCTTGTAGCCTGGAGCCAGTCTGATACAGCTGTAGCTAATGTGTTGTCTTGTCAAAGCAATGCAACAACGAAGAAACATTATGGCATCTCCTGTGACACAAAGTATAGAGTAGGTTATTTGAGTGTATAACCCAAGGGACTGGTTGCACACTGGGCCTTTGCCTTCTATCCACCCCCAACAGTTAGTTCACCTTTGACCACTCTCCTTCGCAACCAGCTCTGGAGAGTCGGACAGTGTCTGTGATCATCCCAGGGAAGAAGTATGGAGAGGATGCTGACCAGCAGATCTCCTTCCCTGTCCAGTGCAGCTTCTGGGCCTTGGCAGACTCCACAGCTCCCTCAAACAAGACCACCAGGACTGACAGTACAGTGCTGGGAACAGTGGTGGGTCATAGTTGTTTAATTTACATTACCATTCAAATTTATTGGACTACTGCACTTGATAAATGTGTGTGCCCCCGATGTGTCCCCATTGGGTTGTTGTCTGATATGGTGATTCTGCAACAATGCTATTCCATTTGAGCAGTTTGAAACCCTTTCTCCTACCACACAATGCCAATAGCACTGGCAAATATGTGTTCCCAAAATGTCAAATCTCTGAACCAGCCAATTGTCTGTTTAGGCGTATGCTTTATGTAGGCAAAGCAGGAAGGGGAGACAATTTACTCTCTTCAGAGGAAGTAGTTAATTGTCCCACTCATGGAACAGGCTCCCGCCCAAACAAACGCTTTCAGGTTCTCCTCCACTTTGGCCTCAGTGCCAATTCAGGATGGACAAGAAACAGTACTCTAGTGGTAAATATAGTACTTCCATGTTAAGGTAGTAGGTCAAAGTATTTTTACAAAATTAGCTACCAGCCACATAAAAATATGTTATCCATTGTGTGTGTAGGACATGGGCCCGGTCCCTGCCCAGTTGGCTGAGGCCTTTGGTCTGGTGATCCTGTGTCGGGAGGCAGGGGGAAAGCAGGCTCTGCTAGCCCAGACGGTGCACACCCTCAGGCAGGCAGTGCAGCCCGGAGAGCCCCTCTACCCATCCTGCATGCAGTTCACCACACAGGACTATCAGGAGGTAAACCACACAATACTGTACACACTATGAAATTATGATTTTCACCTTTTCATGTAATTTATGGCACACACAAAATACATCCGCACACTTTTAGATGCTTTGTGACAGACAACATTATGACTTACCATTGTGCTCTCTTCCTTCCCCTAGCTTCTGGCCCACACCCAGAGGATCCAGACAGAGCTGAGCCCTGGGGCAGAGATGATGATACATGGCTATTACATGGCCAGCAGAAGGGTCCGCTCAGACTCGGGCCATGGTGCAAAGGTGTCTGTGGCCTCCATCAAGCTACTGTAAGGGCCCACCACATGCTGAGGGTTATTCATTAAAGAAATACCATGTTTAATAATTATACACATCACCCTTTTACTTATTGTAATGTTTAACAATGTGTAAGTGAAAAATCCCTTCAAATTCCCAGGGCACCTGCAGCATCTTGTGCTTTAGAAGGATTCTCTGTAATGTCATATTTCTCCACAAGGTGGAGCGCAATTCATTTACAGAACCTATAAATGGGTGCCTGGGTCTAGACTATTTTTCATGTAGTTTGGAAAATATTTTCAGTGGTATCAGATTGTATAAAAATAAACCCAATTTCATCAGTGGCACTATATAAAACACTCATCACTCAGAACTGACGGTGTATTTCATTGCCCGATTTTGCACAGTATCATTCTTAATGCTTATTGTGCATTGCCAGTTGGTAACTGTACCATTACTCAGTAAATTCTGCTTAGCTAAAAATAAACCTTTGTTTACTTCTACAAAATGTCCCTATGGAGACAGTATAATTGTCTTTATTGGCATGTTTCTTCCAGGATCTCCCTGGCCGAGGCCCACAGTAAGCTGTGTCTGAGAAGCACAGTGCTGGAGGAGGATGCAGTGATCGCTGTGTTGCTGTGTGAAAACTCCATCACTCTCAGACACGGTATGACACACAGGACACGTCAGCAGCCAAACTCATAGATCCCATTTGCTGCCATGTTGAAATCACCTACCTTCACACATCCTGGCTAACGGACAGTCCAAGAACAAACCCCTCCAGACTCAGCACCATTTCTAGTTACATTGTCACAGTCCAACCTTTTGTCTAGGGATTATGGTTCCATAGCTGGGCTGCAGCCCCCCCATATCAAAAATAGTGCACCAAGTCTTTAATACTCCTGTATATGGTGAGAAAAATACATCAACAGAGCGGGGTGAAGAATCCCCCAAACACAAAACATCTTCCCGCAGCCATGCCCAGGTCTTGCTTTAATGTCAGTGAGTAGAGACTAGGGAATCCAACCTTGTCAGGGGATGATTTCTACAGGGGCCATCTATAGTCAAATCACATTTATCAGTCACGTGCAGATGTTATTGCAAGAGTATCCTGGTCATGATCTTCTTTGCTCTAGTAATAGCAGTCAGTGTGGACTGTAGTCTAGATGTTCCCTGATAGTTGGTCTGGGGACTGCGCCCTCTACCTACAGGAGCCTCAGCGCTCGTTATCCCACCCGACGCAGCATTTCCCTGTGACCTGTGTGACCTGGAAGCTCTCCACAGGAGAGACCTTATCCTGGAGCAGCTCCAACAGAGCATCCTGCACTTTGTCTACGCCTACGCACCCGGTGCCGCCAGCTACATCACCGAGGAGGAATAGGACCACAGCTAAGTAAAAGGATGCTTCTATTTTTACATATCCAATTGAATTCCAATGGTGAAATGAGCTACTCAGAAGAATATAAAACATAACGTGTTGATTCCAGAAATGTTCCATACGCACAAAAAGCTTCACATTGAGCATTTCTCCTCTGCCAAGATAATCCTGACAGGTGTGGCATATCAAGTAGCATGATTACAGGTGCACCTTGTGCTGGGATCATTTTAAATAATGTAGCTGTCACAACATAATGTCACATATCTCAGGTTGAGGGAGAGTGGAATTGGCATGCTTTGCTGACTGCAGGAATGTCCACCAGAGTATTGAATGAGAATTTGGCAGTTCATCCGACTGGCCTCACCTGCGATAAGCCACCCAGACAGCTGAAAACTAATTCTGACTGGGTGGGCCTATTCCCCCCCCAGGCCACGCACCTGCACAGTCAAGTGAAATCCATGAATTGTAACAGTCACTTTTCAGTATAGTTCATGAAATGTAATTTCACAGTTATTCAATGTAGGCAGAAAAAAAATTGCGATTAATGTACCATAAAATATTTTATTTCATAACAGGACAGAATAAAATCTGATTAAAAACAAACATTTAACTTTAAATTTAAGCAGGGAAGTCAGACCATGGTTGTGCTTTTTTGACAGGCAAGAAAGTTGCAAATAGGGTGATAGTTTAGGTCTCCAGGGTCACATTTGTGAAGAGTACATGCACCGCTTTCCAAACCTTGTGAATTGTCAATGATTAGAAGAATTCGGTTAAATAAATTACCATTGTCTGAGATTAGCCAGCAACCTAAAACTACTTTCTACCATCGAGGGGTAAATTAGCAGAAATGTCAGAAAAGGCATCACAATTCCATTAAAAATGAATGTTCATGGGTAGAGAAATCTTAGTTGACACCTCACAACCCAGGAAATAACTCCCCTACTGCAGGTCTAACAACCCTGCATGATGAAATAAGTAGTCTCAAACCTTAGTCAGGGATTGCAGGTTTAATGATTGAAGGTAGACCCTGCAAAATGCTGCTGCCACGAGGTGCACCGCAGATATTGAGCTAAGCGAGATGCTCACGCTTCAACACTCTTAGTTGTGGAAATTGACCCACTATCCCCTTTACTCTCTGCATCTATACCATATCGCTGCGTCTACCTATAATTATCAATGTTAATACTGGCAGTTCAGTATGTCACAGCATCCCAATTTAGTCAGATCAGGAAAACAGCAAAAGTGAGAAGTCATCACAACTCCAGTAGAAGACTGAAGGAAAACAATTGGCTATTTTTAGCCCTCACACTCACCATAGGGTTGAGATTTAAGTCTTCATATTCCACATACTGGATCATCAAACGCAATCTAGGAGAAGAACAGTCTATTAGCATGACTATCATTTGATTGTAGTTAGGCAAAATATGCAAGCAATTATACTGTAGTTCAGGAAGTCACATTATCAGCATCCCAATTTAGTCTGATGGGTAAACGGCAAAATGTAGAACTCATCACAACTCCAGTTTCGTGCACATTTGCCGATCAAAGACACGTTTGGCCCTCAGATTTATTTAAAAAATAAAAAACATTTTATTTTGCTCACCACAGGGCAATATTTACGCCAGTCTTCAATATACATTCTGGCCCATTAATTCTACGAAAGAACAGAACCTTATTAAAATGATAATTTGATAGACAATGTAAAAAATAACTCAGATTACGGGTAGTTCAGTTAGTCACATTGTCAGCACCCCAATAATGGTCTGATGGGTAAACGGCAAAAATGATAACTCATCACAACATTAACCGAAGGGAAAACAGATTTCAAACAGGCCACTCAAGTGGGCTGGTTGTATACTAGTTGGTTAATGCCAGTGGAAAATAAAAGATATAGGCCTAACTCACCATAAACCCATTGCGTGTCAAACACATTGCACGAAGGGCAGAGTGTATGCAGGTTTTTGCTGCTCCCTGTACTCGATTGATGAGTTAAGGTCACTCCATCACCTGGTTGTCTAAACCTTAGCTGAAAGGAAAACCCAAAACCCGCAGACACTAGGCTCTCTATGGAATGAGTGACACCCCCGATGTAGATCTCTTATAGCATCTTCAGTACCCTGCCAGCCAATCAAATCTGTGGGAGAAAAACATTGTTATACTGATGATCATTGGTCTCCAATCGAGAGGTTGTGGGTTGAAATTGTATTATTTAGATAGAATAATGCTGGTGGTTCAGTTAGTCACAGTCTCAACACCCCAATTTAGTCAGATGGGTAAACGGCAAATGTGTGAAGTCATCATAATACCAGCAGAACAACCGACTAGCAGAGCATAGCTTATAGTTAGGAATGAACTCACCTCAGTACAGTACACTACTGGAATAGCCAGCACCATCTGTCACCAAAAGACAAACCTGTGAAAAAAACTGAAAATGAACTTTGCGCCAAAAATAATAAATCAAATTTGACTGACAGTTGTGGTATGGTCAGTGTTGTGATTATACTGGTAGTTCAGTTAGTCTCAGCTACCCAATTTAGTCAGATGGGTAAACGGCAAAATTGATATTCTAGGCCTTTTAATAAACCTTGGTTTAAGAATGGACGACTCACTCCAATACAACAAAAGATGTATGCATGTCTGGAACCTTCCAAGTCCATGAAAGCTATAAGAGAAATACATAAAACCTGAAGTGAAATTCCTGCTGCTGTATATTTAAAAACACCGTTGTCATAAATCAGCCTACACGGCTGTCGAGTTTGCCAAATTCAAGGTTCCGCTAATTCTGGGATTCAGATAGCATACAACTCTACTGCTCAGATATTAAGATATTAAAAGAGCCACATTCAGATCTATGGGAAGCATTCTGAACGTTGAAAAAGTCTGAGTGACATCCAAAAATAGTACTCCCAAGTAATTGCCATGTAACTGGTGTGGCACTATTGGTTTTTATCTTGCGTGGATAAGCTGTACTGAAGGAATAGCCAATGCACTCAGAACACAACTAGACAGCTAAAATGAGTAATGAACTTAGGGTCAGGGGGCACATTTAACACAGCTTGGGAGTACTGCACAATGAAAGCCCACACTGCAGCCTTTCCAAGGAAGGTTCAACAGCAGATCACGACCTTAACCAAGACGTTACTCCTTTGAGACGTCCAAAGTCGAGATTCCTCAAGGAAGTCATTGCGAAGACAATTAACAGACCACCGGGGTATCCGATGATCGGTGACCAGAGCAGGTGTGCAGTAACCTAACTAACAATAGGGGCCGAAATGACAAAGGGGCAATTTATCATCGGATCTGGGACAAGCAGCTGACAGTATGATTTATTACAATACTGCTGGGACATTTAGGACCAAATACCCCGTTCGATGAGTCATGGTTTATTTTTGACTATGGGCCCATTCCATTCACACATGATACTAAGATCCAAAAGTAAAACGTCAATTTATTTTGGTAAAATGGTCCATAGTATGATTGCCAACAGCCCACATGCACCGACAAAAGTGCCTCAAACGTCTGCGGTATACACCAATTTGAGCATAAACATGGGGTGAGTGGTTAATTAGCAAACAAAATGAATGATTATTAAATAATGAGCTGCACCCTTTGCCAGACAATATCCATACATTACCAGTCTCTCGCTTACCCTAGCGCTAACCACATTATGGCCACGCCAGTCTGCCAACTCACGTGGTCAGTGGCATTGATTCTTGGCCCTCCAAGGAAACTTTTCTTAATAACCTAGTCAATACAATTGCATCATTGAAACGGGAAGATTATATTACATAAAACGACGTAAATTATTTCGAATCCATTTTTAGAGGGAAGGATATAATCCTTATTTTGATGGCGGAAACGTTACATTCAGGTTAGCTAACATGCTAGTGCTCTGGTATTTTATATAGCCAGATAAAACACCAATTTGCATTATTATTGAATAAAACCGACTGCCTAATGTTATTAGCCACCTACCTGTTGACTGAACGGGGAATTCAACAAGTTATTGCTCATAAAAATAATATTGGTGCGAGCGCATACAAACTCCATGCGTCCTCCTTCGTTGTTCTTCCAGAAAGAAAGATTAGACTTCCTGCTTCATCGTTATTGGCATGCGCAGTCTGAGCTCACATCACGAAGGCAACTACCAAAAACACACTACAAGGTTTTACCTATTATTATGAGGCAGCTAATAGGTCTATCTTATAACTTTTGAAAACGGTGTTTTAATTGTATTTGTGTTTTGGCAATTTTGCATTTGAATTAAAGGTCTAATGCAGCCGTTTTGATCTCATTATCAAATCATTTCTGGGTAACAATTCACGTTAAGTACCTTAATGTGGGTTTTCAATTAACATTTTCAAAAAGATGGCTTAGCAAAGATCAATTTCTCAAACAAATTGTTTTTCTAGGACTGTCTGGGAGTGGTCTGAGTAGGGAGGGGAAAGGTGAAAAAAAAGCTGTTATTGGCAAAGAGGTTTGGAACTCTCTTTCTTATTGGTCTATTAACTGTCAACAGGCAGGCCAAAACTCCATCCCACCAAAACAGGCAGAAATGTCAGGCAGTCTTTTCAAACAGCTCTTACACTAAAAGGGCATTATCATCGTAGTCTGGAAATACACACTCAGTGGCCAGTTTATTAGACACACCACCCCGTTCATGAAAACGGTTCGCTCCTACAGCCAGTGAGTCACATGGCCGTGGCTTGCTTTATAAAGCAGGCAGACAGGCATGTGGTTACTGCTTCGATTAAATGTTAGAATGGGCAAAACGAGTGACCTAAGCGACTCCAAGTGTGGTATGATCGTCGGTGCCAGGCACGCTGGTTCCAGTATCTAAGAAACGGGCGGCCCCCTGGGCTTGTCATACACGGCAGTGTCTAGGGTTTACCGATAATGGTGCGACAAACAAAAAAACTTCCAGTCAGCGGCAGTCCTGTGGGCGGAAACAGCTCGTTGATGAGAGAGGTCGAATGAGAATGGCAAGAATCGTACAAGCTCACAGGCGGGCCACAAACAGGCAAATAACGGCGCAGTACGACAGTGGTGTGCAGAATGGCATCTCGGTGCACACAACTCATTGGTCCTTTTCATGGATGGACTATTGCAGCAGACAACCACCCCGGGTTCCACTCCTATCAGCTAAAAACAAGAAGAAGCGGCTCCAGTGGGAACGCGATCACCAACACTGGACAATTGAGGAGTGGAAAAACATTGCCTAGTCCGATTAATCCCGGTTCCTGTTGCGTCATGCTGAAGGCAGTCAGGATTTGGTGTAAACAGCATGAAACCATGGCCCCCTCCTGCCTAGTGTCATCGGTACAGGCTGGTGGCAGTGGTGTAGTGGTGTGGGGGATGTTTTCCTGGCACAAGTTAGGTCCCATGACACCAATTGTAGCAAATTGTACCTTGATACCAAACGTCTGAACGTTTCTGACACCTTGTAGAATCCATTCCCCTGAAGAATTCAGGCTGTTCTGGAGGCAAAGGGGGTCCAACCTATATAAATGTAACATGCAACAATTCCAATGATTTTACTGAGTTACAGTTCTTCTCCTGTTTTTTTTATTCTAGTATTACATTGTTACTGATTATTGCATTGTTGGGTTTTGAGTTTGCAAGAAAGGCATTTCACTGTACTTGTGCATGTGACATTAACTTGAAATCAGTCAATTGAAATAAATCTATGGATTTCACATGATTTGGCAGGGACGCAGCCATGGGAGGGCATAGGCCAATCAGAATGACTTTTTCCCCACTAAAGGGCTTTATTACAGACAGAAATACTCCTCAGTTTCATCAGCTGTCCGGGTGGCTGTTCTCAGTCAATCCTGCAGGTGAAGAAACTGAATGTGGAGGTCCTGGGCTGGCGTGGTTACACGTCGTCTGTGGTTGTACATACTGCCAAACTCTCTAAAATGACATTGGAGGCGGTTTATGGTAGAGAAATGAACATTAAATTCTCTGGCAACAGTTCTGGTGGACATTCCTGCAGTCTACATGCCAATTGCACACTCCCTCAAAACTTGAGACATCTGTGGCATTGTGTTGTGACAACTGCATAAAATAAATGTCCAAGCACAAGGTGCACCTGTGTAATGTGCATGCTGTTTAATCAGCTTCTTGATATGCCACACCTGTCAGGTGGATAGATTATCTTGGCAAAAGAGAAATGCTCACTAACAGGGATGTAAACAAATTGGTGCACAAAATTTGAGAGGAATATACTTTTTGTGCGTATGAACATTTTCTGGGATCTTTTATTTCAGCTCATGAAACATGGGGCCAACACCTTACATGTTGTGTTTATATTTTTGTTCAGTATAGATGGGTGTACCTAATAAACTGGCCACTGAATGTATTTAAAACACAGGGAAATCAATTGTTTTACTGCACTGGGCCTTTAAAACTACCAGCTAGTACTATCAGTTTTTCTTTGAATATTATGCTAAGTCTCCAATTTGCACATTTCAGCAGTGTAACAGTGTCTGAGTAGCCTACATAAAAGTGCACTTTCTAAATTGATCTCTGACCATTCGATTTAAACTTTATAAAGCTAGAATTATCTCAAAAGTTATGCTATAGTTTAACGGGATAGTTTGGGATTTTGGCAATGAGGCCCTTTATCGATTTCACCCACTAGCTGTTCCCATAGACTTTCAGTAGTTAGCAATTGCGCTAACGGTAGTTGGCAGCTTACTTAAAACTGAACACAGAGACATAAAAATGATATCCAGTTCATCTGACTCTCGGGAAGTAGATATATTTTTTTGAATTAATTGCACAAATCCGAACTTTCCCTTTAATCCCTTTAATAGAAGTGGCCTCTTGCCGAGTTCAAAACAACTGGGAGGTCAAATCATGACTTCAGTGATCTTCAGGTCGGGAAGTCCGAGCTGTAAAAGAGGCCCGACTTCCCGAGTTAGAATTGAGAGTTGGATGACGTTCAAATCGATTTCCCAGTCAGAGCTAGTTGTTTTTCCGAGTTCCCAGTTGTTTTGAACACACTGATAGTCGGAATTCAGAGATTTCCGAGTTCCCAGTTCCCATTGTTTTGAACGCGGCATCTAGACTATACACACACTGAAAGAGTCACTACCATTTTGAATAGGCTAGGGCCTATAATACATTCCACAATATGTGCCTTGAAATGCATTAACATTTATTGTAATGAGGAGTTTGTTGTGGTTGCAAAATTGTGCATTTGTGTAAAATATATATCTGACTGCACATACATGAAAAAAATGGCATATTTCCAAAGAATGTCAACTCATAATTCCCTTGTTAGGCAAATAATAAAATGGAATCCCTCTTGATTGTTTTAAGAGATAAAGCTTGTCTTAAATTACAGAACATGATTATTTAGGCCACTTAGAACAAATACATCTCAGTAAACTTATTTACAACCGATGGAGTGGGAGACATGTCTTATTTCTATTTCTCAAGTCATTATCAAAATACACCTTTACAAACATTTACGTAATAAAAAAAGATGAGGCTCCTACCATTGTTGAGATTCTGACAGATCACTTCACATGACAGATGTTAAGTTATTCACACATGCATTTAGTGCAAATGTTCATTACACCAGACACGGATTTTCTAAAAAGTATACACACGTTAATATCTCCAACAGGCACAGAACAGCAGAAAGCAGAGCAGAAACACAGCATGGCCAAAATAAGAGCAACAATATTCAGGCTTTCTCAGATTTTATATACATAATCACATAATATATTAATTTACAATGTGTTCCTACTATTGAAAGAGTCGTGACTGTCTCCTTTACATGAAAATACTGAAGTCAAAAGCAGACTTCAGTTGTTTGATAAATAAAAATAATAAGCACTGTCAGACGACGAATCTGCTGTCCATTTCATAAGTCCTCATGGGTGGATTTAGCTGAAAGAGTCTTACTAATTAATGGTCGTCTGAATTAGAAGTCCCTTATGCAGTGGATACATTTATGTCTGCGAGGTCGACGATGATGCGCCTTGATTTTCTGTCTGTTTTGAATTGTTCAGAAACTGACCGCTGGCGCCGACGTATAACCTGGATCGCATTGGCCACTTCTGTTAAGATAAAAAGATAACAAATTACTTAGGGAGTGCAATTAACTGATTTCAATGCACCTGAAAATATAATTAATACGTTTATTTTAAGTCATTCTTCAGTTGAACACACATACATTAAGCAAGATATTAATTTAAATGTTTAATTTTACACAATTTATGGTGCAAATTACCAATAATAGCCATTCCTCTCTGTATAATTGTATTAAACATAATAGGAAGCCTAATCATTTTAAAGATCTGTGTAATATAAAAAGTTGTGCAATGATGGCTAAATGCATTTTATGCATGCATGATTGATAATTGTTAGCCAACTATTTTTATTATTATCATGTTTTTTTTCTATCATGTGGTTTATCGAATAGAGCTGAGACACGATTATCACACACTTTGTCAGGTCAGTTTCAAATGGAATTTCGATATCAATTCAACGTCAAAATGTATTGAGCCTACTTACTTTCACAGGGTGCAGGTAACCTTCACCTTTCAGCGAGTGTAAGGCCTCTGTTTGTCTATTGCTCTCTCCCTCCTCCATCCCCTCCTCTTGCAAGGTCCGAGTCAGATGGGCAATATACGTGGTGGCCAAAATCAACACGTCGAGCTTGGACAGTTTTGTGTCCGGTGGCACCGACGGAAGAGTCCTCTGTAGCTCCAGGAATGCGCTTCTCAGGGTCTGCACTCGACTCCTCTCCCGTGCTGCGTTGGCCGCTGCCGGTCGCCCTCTGCCACCGAGCCCACCGGCCTGGACCACCCTGGAGTGCTGCAGGGCCTCCGGACGTCGACTGTCGGTGGTCAGCATGTCAGGACTGGGGCTGGAGCTGGGGCTAGATGTGGGACTCTCATCCATAACTGTCACTGGGCCATTTCCACTATCCATGCGGATCGTCTGTCTTCCAACCGTATAGGGAGCACTTATAAACCTGACGGGTAACATATGTATTGTTGATGAATGTACATTTTCACTTGCCTATTAATTACATAAACAAACTGAAAATGCCAAGACTGTAATTGAAACAAAAACAGTTCTGTATTTTATAATAAGCCTACATTAGCCTACAGAAATAGTACAAGTTTATGTAGGTATATTGACCAGTGTGCGCAAATGCATTGAAATGATCTGCAACAGGTCAAATTAGTTGCTGAACATAAATGAAGGCAGGCATATCAAATCCTCACCCTTTTCTTGAACTGTGCGCATTTTGAACTTGTGTATAACTACGCCGTTGAATATTTAGGCATTTTGAAAAATATTAATGCTAAAATAGTATCGCAACAAATTCTGTATCCAATTAGGCCTATTGAGTAAACTTACATTTGCAATACGCATATACAGCATTCATTGCGCATATAGGCAACATGTACTTAATCAACATGCCATAAAAACATTACTAAATTGTTGTGAAGAATGTCAATCAAATACCAAATCAAATATAATCGCATGTTATTGTTCCTTCATTATTGCAATAAAGCATTTGAAAAAGAATCATACTGAGACCCACGTGTGTTAACCTTGACCTAAGGCTGCTTTCCCAAGTTCAATTTGACATAAGAATGTGAAACATATAATAAGTAGTTCTATGGCAGTTGCATCATTATTTGATGTGGTGCAGACTCATGTAAATAATACCAATTATCGTGCACGTTCCATCACCATCATTAAATATGTTTACATAATTGACTGTGCTTGATGGTGATGCTGTTATCAAGAAATCAAAACACCTCATAACCCTCTGAAAATAATATTACTTTGAATGTATTCCAAGCCATGTCGTCTATGAAAATAAGGAGAACTTACCTTCAAATTTCCCCCAAAACGCCGTCTTGAGTAACGACATCAAGGCAATGCAGAGAGGTATCGTGCACCACACAGACTCCACTGCTGCTACAATACGAGGTGGAGAAGAGTAGCCCTGCCGCTCCAAATACAGATCATCTTTATAAAGAGGCGCGGCCGCGGAAAAAGGTGCGCAGTGGTCCGTGTCCATGCGTGCTCACCTGAGTGTGTGCGTAAAACTTTCAGGAGCTTCTAATTTATTGGATACCCAAAGAGCTGACAACTCTTAGACTCCGGAGTAATTAATCATAAGCCCTTAAGACTGCCTGGCAGTGGGAGAGACTCTGCTCTTTCCCTTTCACAACTTGTTTCTGTCAGAGGGGAGAGAGGAGGGACTCCTTTTCAACACCAGAGGCAGCATTTTTTCTAGCGAACACCATTTTGGGGACGGTACTTCTCTCAAAACCATTAGTGAGCAAACCATGTATTTTTGTCATATTATGGTCACGTCAATAAAGAGGGGACATCTGTATTATTACGTTGATATGGGTCGTCAACTGGTATACCTGCCTTCCTACCCAAGTGCTCGGTCACTGCTTTGCTTTCTAAAGGCTTCAAGGGGGCTATATCAGGTACATGCCCAAATAAACAGTCCCTAATATTTTGGTGCTAATGTTGCAGACGCCAATGGTTGCAGCAGACCATGATGACAAGATGACTAGAGGGTAAGGTGATATGCAAAATTGACTAATTGCCAGGGTGCCTTGAGTTGCAGGTAGAAAAATAGTCTGATTTCCATGAAACAGCTAGGACTAATAAACAAACTTTGAACAATGCAATCAACACAGGCCTACATGAGGAAATACTTGCGACTCATAAATTAATCACTGATTTCCAGGGTCCGCAAACGGAGATGTCGGCAAATGAATGATTGCAAGTATTCATAATATAGGCTATATCATTAGACGGTTCTTAATAAACATTGTTTTTGTTAGGATGGAGTAACAGAATTGCTTCGGGGAGGACCACTAATTATGAGGCAGAGCAAAAAGGGTTAAGTAAGCTTCATTCCCTAATTACCCCACATCTTTCAGGGGTTATACTTCGACATACTTTAAAAAGCCCGTGCGCAGGGAATTTAGACAGGGACTTAGAGCATACAAGACTTATAGCATACAATAACCAGCCCAATATTACTCCTCACTCGGCGAGGAGTTGTTGTGTTGGTTGTGATGTGTTGAATAATTATTTACACATTACGAGAGAGGGACTGCAGGCAATATGCATTAGGCTATCACGCAATTAATATGTCGTTTGCTACCGCACAGCATGCGGTACCGATGCACGACTGGAACCAACAGGACCCTGAACAGCTTCTACCCCAAGCCACAAGGCTGCTAAATAGTTAGTTAAATCGTTAACCAAATAGCTTCCCAGACTACCTTCATTGACCCCGTTTGCAATTTATTTTACTCATCACAACCGTTGCTGCAATACTGTTTACTAGCTCTCACTTTATTATATGTACAGTACATATCTACTTCAATTACCTCGTACCCCTGCGCCTCTACTCGGTACTGGTACCCCATGTATATAGCCACGTTATCTTTACTCATTGTGTATTTATTATAACTTTTATTATTGCGTGTTATTACTTTTCTATTATTTCTCTATTTTCTCTCTCTCTGCATTGTTGGGAAGGGCCCGTTAGTAAGCATTTCACTGTTGTTCACGAGGCATGTGACGAATAAAATTTGATGCTCTAAAATTACTTTTTTTGTTTTTAATAAATGTTGATCAATTAACCAAGGCTTTTGTTGAAATGAAAATATTCACCATTTATTCTACAAGAATCTTATAAAATGACAATGGTGCGCAATCAAGTGCATATCTCCCGAGTGGCGCAGCGGTCTAAGGTACTGTGCTAGAGGCGTCACTACAGACACCCTGGTTCGAATCCAGGCTGTATCACAACAGGCCGTGATTGGGAGTCCCATAGGGCGGCGCACAATTGGCCCAGCGTCACCCAGGTTTGGCCGTTATAGGCCGTCATTGTAAATAATAATTTGTTCTTAACTGACTTGCCTAGTTAAATAAAAATAAATATATATCTGACATCATTACATACCGTCGGTGTACAACAAAACATGTCCTTTACACAACGGGAACAGACAAAATAGACTGCCAAAGACACCAGATAGTAACAACTCAAATTGAAGCTATTCCAAGTGATTTATTTGGAATAAAACAAATTCAGATTGGATTTATAATGTGGATTTATTCGATATAGAGTTATGGGATATAACTTCCCAAATTGGTGATGTAATTTGAAAAATCCTATAAATAATTTTTATAAAGTGAAATTGAGACTTCCCAGCATGGACACACCATAGGAAAACACCCTTCTTTGGCATTCAGGGGAATTCCTAAATAAACACATCGCACTCCAAAATCCAGGTATTTTAAACATTCTTATTAAGTACACTTAGGTACACACAACAAACAGGCAAAACCAACTATCATTGATGTACAAAATATAAAATATTTAAAAAACGAAATTACGAGTGCGCTTTTCAGGGGTCAGGTCTGCTCCTAATGTGTGACGACAGCAGTGGTAGGCTATGTGTTGTGTGCAAGGTAAGAGTCAGACGTGAGAGGGTCATCAGAGTGTGTGTGTTAGCAGAGCTGGCATGTCTGTCTCACAGGCCTCAGACTTTCTTCAGGCTCCGTGGCCTGGGAGAACAGAGAGAAAGCTGACCAGTAAGTGACCATCAACCTCTTTAAATCATGTTTAAGTGGGATATGGTATGAAAAAGTATAAAGCAATGTATATTGGCTATTAAAGAGAATGAATGAACTTTTTATATTGTACTGATGGTCAACCCCAGGCCGACAGCAGGAAAGAAAAGTGTTTATTTGCCCCCAAAGAATAAGCATTTGACAAATAGCAGGCCATTCGTCAAGCATGTATACAAAAGGAAACAAACAGTTAAGTGAAACATGTTGATGTTTAAATCACTTATACCAACTAAATACGCGTTCTTTTTCAAACTGAGATATATATTTGGCTCTAACTTTTGTATGAATGAATGAATGAAGAAATTAATCAATTATCAAACATGGGTGGGAAGAGCCACTGTATTCTAAATCTGTCATATTGAACAGTCTAAAAACACTGAATGTTTCCACAATGTTGTGTCCCATATGGATGTATTACAAAACGGTACTAATAAATTACCAAAGAGACCATTTAATTGATTGTATTGGTGACAGGCAATGATGATATCTTGATCTGAAACCTTTGCTGCTGCTGCCACTTTATCTTCCTACTTTTCCACTACTGTACTGTTTCCCCTTTTAAAGGCCATTTTTGTTTCTTTTTGACCATTTTAATTTACAAACAAACACATTAAGATACTTAATTGTTACCCAGAAATTATTTTGAGATTAAAAAAAAAAAACTGCATTGGACCTTTAATAAATATGCAACATCCAGCAAGTTTTTGACTCGTTTAATCTCTTTTTCATTAATGTTTCATATGGATGATAGAAATATAGATTGTTACGGTACCTCATTGCTGCGCTGTTCAGTTGTGAGTGTTCCGAGTGGACCTACCTGCTGGGTCGCCCCCTCCAGAGGATTCTTCTTGCCCAGGGTGTTGCCGTAGTTATAGTTGTATGAAGAATGGGGGCCCATGTGGAAGTCTGATGCAACACAAACAAAGTCACACACACACACACACACACACACACACACACACACACACACACACACACACACAGCAGCCTTGTCACAGTTCCTTTGACAATACTTCGACACACACACAACAGGACCAAAGTAGGACTGCGGTGCGGTGGACCTTAGAGAAAAGTGTATGGCGGTAACATGGGGATATTAACTTTTTAAGTTCTGACAAAATTGAGTGTCTCTTTTAAATCTTTGGTATAAGAGGTTCTTCATTACTGCTGGTCAATAATTATGGAGGTTAGAAAATTTGTTCTGTTATGTCTCTATTTATCAGAAGGATTGCAAAAATAGTATAACAGTACATTATCTTAGCCAGTAAAGGGATAGGTGATCTGGATATACAGTCATTATCTTACCCAGAGTGAGAGGGATAGGTGATCTGGATATAAAGTACATTATTTACCCAGTGAAGGGATAGGTGATCTGGATATAACAGTTACATTATCTTAACCAGTAAAGGGATAGGTGATCTGGATATAACAGTATCAGTTTCGTTTACCAGTAAAGGGATAAGGGTGATCTGGATATAACAGTACATTATCTTACCGCCGTAAAGGGATAGGTGATCTGGATACTACAGTAACGTTTTTAGCATGTATAGGGATAGTGGGATCCTGGATATAAACGTATTATTATCTTACCATGTAAGGCATACGGTGATCTGGCTGGGTCATGAATAGATATAACAGTAATTATCTTTACCCAGTAAAGGGAATAGGTGATTCGGATATAAGTTAATTTTAATCTTAACCCGTAGAAGGGATAGGTGATCCTGGGAATGAAGTAATTATTTAACAGGGCAGTCAGTAAGGCATAGGGGATGACTGGGCCGCGGCATCATCAAAGAATAGAGTACAATTTCTGTTACCAGTAAGAAGGGAGTAGTAGGTGATTCTGGATACGTACAAGTACATACTTCAACTCTTGTACATGCCCGTAAGGGATAGGGGAAGACTGTCTGCGATATAATTTGACGTAAAATTATCTTACCAGTAAAGGCATAGGTGATGCTGTTCCGGTCATAAAGATGATAACTAGTTAAATTATCTTTATAAACCGATGTAATAGGGCTAGGTGATTTTGGATATAAACAGTACACTTATCTACCAGTGAAGGAATTAGGTGGTCTGGATAGTAACAGTACGTTATCTTTACTGTGAAGGGGCTAGGTGATCTGGGCGCGGTTCATGGTAATAACGTAACATAATATCATTTAACCAGTGAAAGGGCTATGAGGTGATCTGAGATTCTAGTAATTATCTTACCTGTAAATGGGATAGGTGATCTGGATATGAAAAGTACATTATCTGACTCGTTAGTAAAGGGATATGTGTGATCGGGATATAACAGTACATGTATCTTACTGATAGGGTATTGGTGATCTGGATATAAAAGTATTTATCTTACTGTAAAAGGATTAGGTGAATGCTGGCTATAACAGTACATTACTCTTCGAAAGGATGTCTGATGCAGGAAGAGACGAGATGATTACGGTAGATCGAGTGGTGATTATAACAGTACGATTATCTTCAGTAAAGGGATGGTGTGCTGGATCTATACATGTACACTGTAAGGATAGGTCGGATAATAACACATTTTTGTAAAGGGATAGTGAATTCAGTAGAATAACAGTGATACATTATTCTTTACGCAGGTAAGACGGGATGAGGCTGATTTGGAATATAACAGTGTTATCATGTACCAGTAAGGCATGGTGTTCTGGCCGGGTGCTAAGTTATATTATGAAGTACTTATCTTACCATAAAGGATAGGTGCGATCAGGAATATAGAACAGTACATTCTTATCTTACGCAGGTGAAACAGAAGATACGGTGGATTGGCATATAACAGTAAAATTATCTCCCGTAAAGGGATAAGGGTGTATCTGATATACTAGTTACGTTTGCTGTTACCAGGGTAGAAGGCATAGGTGCAGTCTGGGCGGTCTATAAGGAAGACTATAACAATACAATTATGCTACCAGTAAAGGGATAGGTGATTTGTGATATAACTGAGTACATTAATAGCTTCACCGTAAGGCATGAGGTGATCTGGCCGGTCAGTAAAGATTAACAGTACATTATTTAACAGTAAGGGATAGATGATTTGGATATAACAGTACATTATTCTTACCAGTAAGTAGAAGGATAATGGTGATTGCTGGTATATAACGAAGTACATTTATCTTACCTGTAAGGGATAGGTGGTCTGGATATACAAGTACATTATCTTACGAGTAAAAGGGATAGAGTGATCTGGATATAACGTAGCGTTAATCTTTACCCGTAGACGGGAATATGGGGTATCTTGGATATAAAGTACATTAATATTACCAGTAAAGGCAATAGGTAGGATCTGGCCGGTCATCAAAAGATATAACAGTAATTATCTTACAGTAAAGGGATAGCGTGATTTTGGATATACACAGTACATTATTTACCAGTGACGAGAATGGTGATCTGATATAAAGTACTTATCTTACCAGTAAAGAGGATAGGTGATTCTGGTATATAGACGAAGTATATTATCTTACTGTAAAGGGATAGGTGATCTGGATATAACAGTACATTATCTTACCAGTAAAGGAATAGGTGATCTGGCTGGTCATCATTCTTTCATCTTTCCATTTTTTCTTGCCGTCTTTCAACGCTTTCCAGTTAATATGGAACTCCTCTACAAAAACAATATTACTATCGTCTACAATTAATTTACGTACCATATGTGTTTTAGAGCGGATATATTTTCTGCAATTGTAGCGAATTAGGTCAAAGGCATCAGTTATTTGAAACATCCTCATGTAAAATGCATAATACAATTCCTACGGTCATTTTGGTGGCGGTGTGCGGCCATTTACTCACCCAGTCTTTTGCACACAGTTATCAGCCTGTCTCCGTATTTTGGTTTGTGGCAGACATGATTTCCACTCAAATCCATTCGATGCAGCAGAGGCCACTGACTCAACACCCCCTCTAAATCCTGAAAGCACACAAGATAAATACTTATGTTGAACATACTGTACTTACGAATGTATAGAGGTTGGACACTATATACCATTGTAGAGTCTCTGTACAGTCTTTACGTGACAAAGTGTGGAAACAAAGTGGCACTTCAACCTTTGAGGAAGTGAATATGGAGGACTCGAAAGTATCCATTTATAATGCATCTACAGACTGTACATTCAACAATGTATAAGAAGTCATACAATGAATGTAATCAACAAACCACACAAACCACTCTCCAGTGGGAAAGTCATACTATCAGCAAAAACAACAACACGATTCAAAGGTTGTACTGCCAAGAGCAAAGTCCAAGAGAAAAGGTGCAAACAACACATCAGCTTGTTTTAATAAACAATCACTGGTGTCATGTGACTAATAAGCGTGTTGCCTGCCCCGCAGTGTATGTTTATCTAAAGGCACATTAATCCAAGCCTGGAAATATGAATACTCTCTGGACACGCTCTGATTGTTCATTGCCTTCCTGTCTCGGCCAAAGCGCTTCCACTTTTCCAGCCCGCGCTGCAATCAGTTCAGAGGGGACCCCTCGGCGCGGCGCGCTCCCAGGCTTTGATAAATGATCGTGTCAGGGCCGTCACTCACAAGGGCCCTGGCGAGGAGCGGCCCAGCGCCAAATTGCCCCCCACGCGGGGGCGCGAAGACTAGAGCGGCCTAGGCTGGATGAGCACTGTGCTGGGCTGCTGGGCCCTGGTTCCTCACTGGACTTAATGATTGGCCAGTTATGAACCTGTATTTGACCAGCACTTCGATTCCCCCGTCCTCCCTGGTCCTCGTGCAGTGCTAACAGCCTCGGTAGATACCAGCCCATTTGTCACCCTGGCTGACTGCCTGTCATAATCTATTTTAAAAATCCATAATGCTTCCTGGGGATTCTGACCACACTGGGCTGAAGGAGGGATTGATCCTTCATGGTGCTGTCTTTGCAGGATCAATAGTGGCAGAGGGGTTGTATAAATTAAAGGAGATATCCACTAAATATGAGAACATGAAAGCTCCCTCTGACACATGTACAGCAATTACCTGCAGAGGGCTGCTCTTCTCAGTGGAATATCATTTATGTTGAGTGCCAATGTTACCCACGCTAACAGTGTGCTTTCAATGCCATGTCCCAAAGTGACATTATAGTGTGGATCAAGAAATGGCTTTTTACAATAATTCAGCCATTAAGCCTTTCAGATCCATAGAGTTTTTTTTTAATCCCTCAGAAGTGGAGCCTCAGGAACGCACAGCAGTTCGTTTTTCAAGGTCAACACAGCGAGCAGAAACCATATCTTTGCTTTTAATGAATCTCCCATCAAGTTCAGTGGTACTGCTGGGGAGGAGGTATCAAATGCTGGACTCACAGAGAAAGAGGAAAAATCAGCCTCCTAAGAAAGGAGAGAAACTTGCGCTTGTTTTAAAGCTGTCAGCGAGGGCAGTCCTGGGGGACCAGGCCGCTGATTTGTTGAATAATTCTGACCCTGTGCGAGTCGCAGAGACTGGGAACCTCTGGCGGGATTTGCAAGATTTGGTTCTTTAGCACTCTGCTCTCCATATCATTTCACACATCACTTACAGAGGGCAGSGCTGCTACGTTCATGTTACCCTGATCCTCTTATAGCGAGCATATTGATTTTGATACACAACGCCACGCATAGTTGCTGTGATGTGGGTAATTATTTTGATCGCACAACATTCTCACAGTTGACACTTTTGTCACGTTGGTAAAGAGTAGAGTAAGTGGCGACTGGTATTAGTTCCATCAGTAGTAGTGCTTTCATGAGGAAATGTACCTGCATGTCCTGTAGCTGGTTGTCTGCAGCAAAGAAATGTGTGTTTCTTTAGAACGGCAAGATCTCTGACATCATCTATGTTGTTCCTGTTGATATTCAAGACACCTAAAGACTCCTGCAAAGATAATCTACTTTGTAAATACAATGGCAAAACATTTGAACAACTACTTAAATAATATTTATAACCAGTATATATTATTGATCCTTGATTAACACTGTAAAATGGTTCAATAGATTGCTTTGGTTCTATTAAATGCTGTTGTATTAAATACGCCTGTTCAAATTTGGTATTCATCTTAGTTTCAGTTCCATTGATAAAAAGCTGGAGCTCTTACATTTGCGCTGCAATTTCTTTAATTATCAAAATAAACAAGAATGTGAGATTTGCAGTTTGTTTAACCAGAGTCTAAGGAGTAAACAGCCCTGGTTGATCTGTGAAACCAGAAAGTGCCACAGAGCTCTTTAACATCATCAAACTCAGCACAATACCGCTTTTACAGGGACCAGTTTCCTTACGGAAATCTGAGAGACCTTTTCCAGACAAGGACATAATGCAGATTGTGAACATATACATACGGTCTGATTACTCAGAGATGGAAATTATGACATTACCGATAAAGAGCAACATGAGATCAATGGTGGAATCCTGGTGCACACGCACAACATGCATTTAAATTGTCAATTGTGGTGTGAAATGAGCTGAAACAATTTCATTTACTGTAGGATGTGGTTGGTGATTGGTTTGTTATTGGGTCTTACAGCGAGGGAAAAGAGAGTCCTGGGGTCAAAGAGTGGCTTCTCCCCACTGGGCAGTCTCTGGCCCTCCAGGTAGAACTCCTTCAGCTCCTCTAACCCCCCCACCACCGTGATGCTTTTCACACACCACCCCCGTGATGCTGTTTCCCTCCAGGTAGAACTCCTTCAGCTCCTCTAACCCCCCC
>NC_036867.1:2299544-2325880 GCF_002910315.2 Salvelinus sp. IW2-2015
GTAGAACTCCTTCAGCTCCTCTAACCCCCCCACCACCGTGATGCTGTTTCCCTCCAGGTAGAACTCCTTCAGCTCCTCTAACCCCCCCCCCACCACCGTGATGTTGTTTCCCTCCAGGTAGAACTCCTTCAGCTCCTCTAACCCCCCCCCACCACCGTGATGTTGTTTCCCTCCAGGTAGAACTCCTTCACCTCCTCTAACCCCCCCCCCCCCCCCACCACCGTTGATGCTGTTTCCCTCCAGGTAGAACTCCTTCAGCTCCTCTAACCCCCCCACCACCGTGATGCTGTTTCCCTCCAGGTAGAACTCCTTCAGCTCCTCTAACCCCCCCACCACCGTGATGCTGTTTCCCTCCAGGTAGAACTCCTCAGCTCCTCTAACCCCCCACCACCGTGATGCTGTTTCCCTCCAGGTAGAACTCCTTCAGCTCCTCTTAACCCCCCACCACCGTGATGCTGTTTCCCTCAGGTAGAACTCCTTCAGCTCCTCTAACCCCCCCACCACCGTGATGCTGTTTCCCTCCAGGTAGAACTCCTTCAGCTCCTTCTGCTCTAACCCCCCCACCACCGTGATGCTGTTTCCCTCCAGGTAGAACTCCTTCAGCTCCTCTAACCCCCCCACCACCGTGATGCTGTTTCCCTCCATGTAGCTGATATGGCACAGAGAGAGACACACACACAAACATAAGATTGAGATGTACACACATGCACGGAAAGACAAACACCCAGGAATGGAGAAACATGGACATTTGAACACAGACAGTGGAAAACAGATGAATATATCGCCAAAGCTTTAACACAGACAGTGAAAAACAGATGAATGTATCGCCAAAGCTTTAACACAGACAGTGAAAAACATTTCAACTGGATAGACAGGACAAGCTCCTACTCACAGCTTGGAGAGCTCCTGCAGGTCGGAGAGGTTATCTACGTGAGAGATGTTGTTGCTCTGCATGTATAGGTGTGTGAGGTTTGAGGCAAAGCCCAAGTTGCAGATCTGGGTGATCTTATTGTCGTACAGGTAGAGGACTATAAGGTTTCTGCACATGGAGAGATCTTCCTGCAACACATACGTTCACAAACAAAGAAGATTTCCCTACCATTAGAACATTGGAGGCTGCTGAGGGGAGGACGGAGCAAATGGAATGGCATCAAACAACAAGGAAACCATGTGTTTGATGTATTTCATACCATTCCATCTATTCCACTCCAGCCATGACCACAAGCTCGTCCTCCCCAATGAAGGTGCCACCAACGTCCTGCGCATTAGAAGCTAAAAGAGAGAAGCACAGAAACAAAACATAGCTGGCCTATATTAATTTTGGTAACTGTAGTATCGTACTTACAATGTCCACTATGTTCTTGTTAGAGAAGTTCAGGTGAGTGAGTTTCTTGAGGTACATTGGGAGGGAGTAGCTTCTCTTGTTTTTCAAATGGTAGCTGGATTTGGCAATCAGATCCATGGTGAGGCGGACCATGATGGCTCGTCACAGACACTGCTTCAGAGTGGAATCCTTTCCAGCTTCAGTCAAGCGCTCACAGAACAACCACCAGAAACGTCTGAAAAAGGGAAGTGAATAAGCTAGCTGTAAAGAGTAAAGTCAAAGGAAAATAAATGTCATTGGAGTCTTTCCACAAAAAAGTAAGTATATGACAGATTCAAAAATATATTACCTCAATGAAATATTTTAGACTTTAAGAGCTCATTAAAGTAAAGAGGGATATAAATAGCCCTAATTGAAACCTTTTCCCCAAGCATGCCATCTATTCCCCAAGCAGGCCATCTGTTTCCCAAGCAGGCCATCTATTATTAAAGCAGGCCGTCTACTCCACAGGCAGGCCATATATTCACCAAACAGGCCATATATTCCCCAAAAAGGCCATATATCCCCAAAGCAGGCCGCCTACTCCACAGGCAGGCCATATATCCCCCAAGCATGGCGTCTATTCCCCAAGCAGACCATCTATTCCCCAAGCAGGCCATCTATTCCCCAAGCAGGCCATCTATTCCCTGAGCAGGGCTGCTGACACCCCAGGGGGTTGTTTATTAGCTAGACCCTGAGACCAGATCTAAACGTGCATGTGATTTTCTCTCTCTCAATGACGACATCGAGAAGTATAGATGTCCTTCTCTGCTCACCAGTCACAATCCCTCATGAGCAAGGCTTTATGCCTTTTGCACTTCTGCCTCAGTTCCATTATGCACACACTTCTGTTGAGAGAAAAACACGCGCACACGCACGCACGCACACACACACACACACACACACACACACACACACACACACACACAGATCAGAGTGTGACAACAAGTATTTTCTAAACTTGATCTCAGGGCACGAGCCGAGGCAGAGTTGACATGAATGGAGATCGATCGATTGAGATGAGATCTCCCGTGGGCAACAACAAGATCAGTGTAGCCCTCGGGACTCGACGGACATTAGTTAATCATGTGCAAAACTGACACTAACACTAGCAGCAGTTAACTTACAGGATAAATTCAAGGCCACATTCTTTCACATATTTTCTGTAGCAACTACTAACGTTAGCTAGCAACCTAGCAATGCAGGCTAGCTAAACGTTAGGCTGTCAACAAAGCTGTCAGCGCTAACTTAGCCATCAAAAAAGAAACTTGCAAAGTAAATACAAATCTAGCTACCTCTGTAGTATGTGCACGTGTCCTCCTTGTAATGTTATGATAAAGAGACTAAAGACGCGGGGTGAGATGAATAAATTCACACTCGTGTGGTCTGTGGATATCCTTGTTGGAATGATTGCCATGGGGACAACGCGCCAAAGCTGCGTAAAGTACTTCTTCTTTATGTTTTTATGGCATACCACAACTAATTTGCCGCCCAGTGATCAAATATATCCTTTCCTATGCAATAAAAATATGAAACGGAAATGTTACTTTGCTTCTATTATCTTGAGTAGGCTAATTAACAACCATGGATTTAGTTGAGTTTTCGAGCACGAGCTGTTTACACCTTATGCCTATGGTTTACACAAGTGTCAATCAAATTGTGTACCGCGTGCAGTTGAAGTCAGAAAGATAAATTGATATTCTGCTCATTACTAATTACTTACAATGGTTGCCTGTATTCATGCATTTCATTCTTGTCAACGCTCTGTTGTATTTAACTACAAAAACAAATATTTTCGACTATGACAGTTGTGAAAAATGACCAAATACAGGCTGTTATCAATGTAAAAATATATATTATTATTCTTATAGTACATTTCAGTTAAATGTGGACCCAAAAGTAAAATGATCTAGAACAAACATAGGAATTCACAAAGGAAGTGGTAGAAAATAATTGGCTATGCAGTGCATTATTGCTGCAGTCAGCATGCAGGTAAAACAAAACATTTCCTTTAGATTGTTCAATTTTCTGTGAAACATAATTCAATGTAATGATTGTATCAATAGGTTTAATCAATTATTTAAATGATCACAATCAAATGTTATTTTGTTAATTTATGTAAAATCCCCTCAGAATGAATCACAGTTTGAGTATATCACTGTTTTTGCCATTGGTATCTAGATTTGAATAAATGTGTATATTTGCATCCAAAATATTTGTGAATTGGATCGCTTTTCACATCCTCATGAAAAACATATTTTGGGCCAGACTTTCCTGGCTGAGTAAATTGAAAAATATTGGATAAATATAAAGAAAGCCAGAATGAAACAAGCTAAATTCCTTTCAGCACTTTTCCTTTCTTCAGAAATAGTCTAAAACTATTCCATTCCAACACCATGAATTATGTGGTCTTTTATGTACCTTTCTAATGATCAGCTACTTTTGTGGTATTGTAGACCTCTGAAATAAAAACCGTTTTGCCTTTCCAGTGGTGGAATGTAAAATATTTTATGGCCATGATTATTTTCAATGAGGTCAAAGGTTAAATAAAGATCAAATAGTGTGGAACATCTCAGACAGGCACACACACACACACGCAAACAGTAAACAGATCCTGCAGCTATCCCTGAGGCCTGTAGACTATAGTGCCTGCAGACATGTACATGACGTAACCCGACACCATGTTTATTAGTTTCTCCTCTTCTCTCCAGCCAAGATCACATTGCTCCCAGTAATAATGCGTATAACGCGCCAGGCAGGCTGGGGTCGCAGTGCGATTGGCTCAGCGAGTCTCAGCAGTGACCCATGCATTGTTATATAATGTCAAGGCCCCGGCTTCCTGCGACTGAGTGACTTGCCTCCACTTATGCATGCAGAGCACTTGGCAGGGAGGAAATGTAGCGCTATAGGCCCTTCTTTCCCCCACATAGCTCCACTCTAGGGCAATGAGTGAGTTCCAACCCCCTTCATTATAGCCTACACCATGCTTGTTGAGCATATTCTGAGATCCAAAGTAAACAATATCCTTGGACTTCTGCAGGGTAATTTGTTCCTCAGGGCCTATAGGTGCCCAGTAATAAATAGCTATTCATCATAGCCTTATCAATCCTCTGTTCTCAGAACTTCAGTTAGGCCTAGTATTTTAAAATCACTATTACATCACCCCTGTTTATTATTGTAAAGTATTTTCGATGAACTCACCAAATGAGGTGCAATTCCACTGTTTCATAGATAATAGAAAACATATTAAGTGTACGCTTAATTAAAATAAATGTTAATTCAGTAACATCTTAGCAATAGTATTGAATGCTTGGTTGTCGGTCGGCCTTCATTGGAATTCACATTTACTTGTTTCCACTGTTAGCGAAGCATCTGAATGTTCATCTGGTGACGACCATAAGAATGACACGGAACACTGGTCTTATATTTAAATGATAATTTACAAACCTTGCATTAGGTAAAACCCCTTCTAAGACAGCACGTTCCATATACTTGTTGACCATCTAGCCATAACAGTATTTAGCTATAACAGTAACAGTACTGTAATGCACTTAAAACCACTAGCTAAAGAGCATTCAATGTGAGGGTAAAGCCAATTGTTTCCTGTTGTTAATTCCAAAAACTCAAATTACATTTAACATAATTCAATAAGTTTCCTCTTTCTAAAACACTTTAGGATACACACTTCACCCATTATAATAACATCAAAAGAATGTAAAAAGAAAATCATTACAAGAATTGATGCCAAAGCTCATGTACATGAGGAAATGCAGACCCATTCAAAGTACACCAAATATGGTTCCCCGCCTCGGCAATGTTGCATCAAAAATATACATTCCACCATTATAATACTACAAGAAAAAGAATTATGACATTAAACGGTGCCAGGGCTGCAGTGTGTAAGGAAAAGCAGACTGTCTGCTTCGATGTAGAGCAGACGGGTTGGGTGAATAGACTCCAGTGTGCACGGCTCCTGTTTCTGGGCTGCATCATTGCCACGGCTCGACTTGACGACTTGACAATCCTGAAGGATTGTGTACTACAGAGAGACAACTTGCACCGAAAGCCGCTCCGCAGAGACTTCTCGACCATGCCAGCCAGTGTTTACGTTTGAGCCGATGCAGCGGCTTGAGTTTGTTGTTCCATTATGTAATGATATGACTGGCCAGAGTTGAAATGACTGGCTGACTGGTTGTAGGTTTTGTTATGGAGTAATATACCATGGTCTTTGTTAAAGTGTTAAGTCGTGCTGCGAGGGTGTGTGTGTGTAGTCTACTCTAGCCAATACCTAACAGCCATGGGACATGAACATGTCACAGTGCTATGTCATGTTGAACCCAAAGGAGAATACCTTTCAAAAGTCTGCAAGCATTCAAAAATAAGAAAATACATTAACTAAAGTTGGAAGCAATTCAGTCAAAACAATATGGTTCACCAACCTCAGGAATTGTTCAATGAAAATGGTGATACTTCAAGTCAAGGAAGGAAAACTAACGTAGATACATTTTAACAACACTATTTATTCATACACTTATGTGGACATAAGTTGAGATCAATCACTCACACTAAAGAATAGCTGAAGATAAAACCAATACACCTTCCTCAGATAATAATTGAAAGATCATCCTGCTAACCAGAATCTAAATAGTAATACACACATGAGGGGTGACTCCACTTTGACTTTCGGGCTTAGATGGCAGACGTGTTGATTTGATTGAAGAGCTTATGCTTGATGACTTGAGACATCAGACCATGGATCGCCTCAATTGTCGTCTTGCAGCTAGAATAGCCAGAAAAAAAAAGAGGAAAGTTCCATTTCTCTCTGGACATGAAGCGGTGACACAGACGTCCTATCCATCAACAGACAGGTCAGATAAACAAACAGATAGGTGTTGCAATCACGGGAGAAAAACTCAATAAACCACAACCATTGTATAAATAATAAGCAGACCTTGAATAGGTAGGAAGGACAACTCTACCTGCTAAGTAACTAAGTATTCCCATTGCATCTACACACAAATAATATGTGATCAAAATGGTTACAAAACATAGTAATAATACAGAGATTCTATAACTTAGAGTAGTACATAGCGTAGGCCTAAGCAGACCAGAGATTTACATTTTCCATTGATCGTGTTCATCAGAAAGGCAAAAATGTTCCCAGATCAGAATTCCTACTCTGAGAAGCTTTGTGAATACGGACCAATGATTCTATTATGGGGTAGGAATAATTGGTTTCTCTTTGTCAGTTGTATATTTAAATGGTGTGTTTAACAGCAACTCAAATTGGTTTACAGTTGTCAATAATATCAGTAGAAATCTTTATCGTAACAGTACATAGGGCATTATCAACAATCCAATCCAGTCTGTCAATACTGCAAAACATGAACAAACATACAGTGTGATATATGGTGCCATGCCAATTTTAGAGATCAATGCATTAAATCATTCACTAAATAATCTCTAGGCCTGGAAGCCAAATAAATAATTACAAGTAAATGTAAATGCAGAATAAACAAGATCTAAATTAGATAGATAACAGGAGTGGAGGAGCGCTGCTGTACCTGTCTCGTGTTGCTTTGGCCAGTTTATCCTCGGACTTCCTGTCGTGTGTGTCCAGGCCAAGCATGAAGCTTCCTCTTCCAAGCTGAGCCTCCGACTGCTCCAGTTTCTCAGACAGGTCAAACACCTGGCCCGTGGTGTACTCTGAATTCTGGGGAGGACACACACACACATTGGATTATGTACCAATATGTTATATTGTCATGTACCATGATCAGATGAAAGCATATCTGCGTATTGTGATTAACTTAATCAAAGTATGTGGAAGCAGTAGCCTATATACCCATGTGTGGGCTTTCTTTCATTCTTTCTTTACACACACACACACAATGTTCATGCATAATTTCACCACCACCCTATTTTCTTCACCACTACTGAGACATTCTATTAAACAGTTACAATATGTCGAACTTGTTAATGGATTAAATGGCTTGTCAAGTCGCCGTGAAAGGGGTTCGGTGAAAAGGTTTGCCTAAGGTGAGGCCTTGTGTTCCATGGAGCAGGTAATTAGGAGACAATGATAGGGAGCCAGACTGTGGTGACAGTGTAGTGACTGACAAAGCCCTTCACCAATGGACCAGTCAACTCCTGACAACTAGTCAATCCATCTTCATCCAGAATGACCAGAGTCCACTGTTTGGATAGTCTGCTGCCTTTAGAGACTGTTTAGCATCCACAATGGGAATTCACTGGGGGCTTTCAATCTCTAGAAAGTATTGGCAACAAGGGAGATGATCCACGGTGAACCACAGCGGCATCTGTATCACCACATCTCCAACACATAGATATTTTGTTTAAAGATTAACATGGTGGCCTCAGTTATATTAATTAACCTATGTTTGTAAATCTGTACAAGTGACTTTTTGGAAAATAGAAGACCCCCCCGGGCCATATAAAATTATTATAATGGTCTAAATAAAGAAAGGGATTGTCATTAATATGTAAGAAACACACATCGTATATTTTGGCTGCTCCTTGACTCAGCATAGTATGGTTACATATCTATTTGTAAACAAAAGGGTTCCACAAATGTAGCATTGCTTGATTTAGAGTTAAATTCCAAACACTTACCGTCAGAAGACTTGAAGAGCTCAGAGTGTTGACCCAGTATTTATTCCAGAGGAGCTCCAGTAATTTTCGATCAAGGGAAGACTTGAAATAAGTCACCTCCAAGGCATAATACCTAAACAAACAAACAAGGCCACGGCACTTAGTGAATAAATAAACAATGTAAATTAATTTAAGAAAATACTACCTTTTTATTTACCACAGCATTACTAAGGGATTATTACATCATAATGACTTGAATTTGTTTTATAGGCTACATCAACTCTAAAATAAATAAATTAATAATATATATATATATATGAAGTGTGTCAAGTTTACTTAGACAATTTGCAAGATGATGCTAAATATTATACGTTTGCCTCAAGTATAAATGTCCAAGATGAAAACTCACTGTTTGCAGTGCACGCCGAAGTCTTCGATCTTGTTCAGGGGAATGGTCTGATATTCAGAGGGTCCCTCATCAGGAGGTTTGTAACCCTGAAAAACAACACAAACACACCAGTATTAGACTCATGATATCTGAAAATGTATATTTACTGAGAGGAAACGTAGTCTTAAAATATTTGCACAGTTCGATAGTGAGAGACAGCCAACTACTAATTAACCACTAATAAACACATTTTGCAAAAGGAATAACTAACTAAATGTTGACAATGAATCATAATAGTATTACTTATAGATACAACAAAATCTTTAAAATAAATATTCCATTTGGCATGCTGAATAGACCAAATATATTTATGAGCGATAAATGAGACCAAAATGCTGAATTTGCAGTAATTGTGTGCCTAACTTGTCTAATACCACATGTAATAAGGCTAAACACTAGATTAATGCAAGAAACGCATTTTACTCCTTACCTTGGGGTATGTTCTGAAGGCGCCAAGATTGACTTTCCCTGCAGATATGGTGCGAGTGGGGTCGATCTGGGAGGGAGAGATATACAGTAGAACAGGAAAATGTATTCCGAGGTCAGACAGTCTCTAGAGACCACTCCAAGCCGGCCACCAGCAGTGATGTTTTTTTCTCAACTACTGCTGCCAGTGTAGTCAAAGTACACACTTAATTATCCTATGCCCTTGGCACTGCAGCCCTGCAAAACCAATCAAGTGTAAATAGCATCTACAGTTACAAAAGCCAAATATTTGCCGTGCACATGGTGGACTACTACCATACATCATCAACCACTAAAGGGATGCCTAAACCTGATTGCACCCCTCTCAGTTACACATGTATAACCTTGCACCCACAAATTCAAAAGGAAAACTAAAGTACTGTATTTAGGAAGCAGCCTAATAAAAGACAAATGGACATTTTAACATGTGTATTTTGGGGGTATTGCGTTATGAGCTGAAGTTGGGGCAGATCTTTCACTGTACTCACCACCACCGCCACGAAGGGCTCCTGAAACTGCTGGTTGAGCATCTGAGTGCTGACATCGATACCTGACAACCAGCAGCCGTAACCTGGGTGACTGTGGTACCAGCCAATAGCGTTCTCCAGCCGACCAACCTGACAGTTCACAAACGGCAAGGAATCAGTATCAATACAATGAAGAGATAGTGTCCAACCATTGTGATAAACAATGACAAGCACAGTTCTCACTAAAATGTCATATGTTTTGATCCATCCTTTTATGCAACATTAAGGACTAAAATCTCATTCCAGGAGTCAGTCATATTACCTGTTTGGCATTCTCAATGTAGGCAGCCATGTATTCATAAGCCGCAGCCTGGGCGTTGACCCGCGTCTCTGTGCCCTCCACGGGTAAGGCAAAGCTGTCCATGATGTTCATGGTCTCCCCGTCCACTTTCCCAAGCATCAGCCCCATCACCTCGAGGTTGCCCCCGGACCTGGCGTGCATCACCATCTTCAGCAGCGCCAGAGCAGATATCTGGCAGTATTTGAAGTAATGATGACTATAGGACAAAAATAATATTGGTGTGAATTATGTTCAGGTAATTAATATGGCATACACTAACTAGCTTGCAATGCAGGGAGAATTCCCATTGTTGACATGCTAACTAGCAAGCTAACTTCAGCTAGTAACGTTAGCTAGCTGGTCAAGCTAACTCAGCCAAACAAGGAACTAGCAAGCAGTTTCAAATAAAACAAATGACAATCAATCATTTATCAAATATATACTTACTCCTTTGTCCATGGCTTCGCAGCAAGGATTTCTTGTTGTTGTTTTTTGTCATATTTATATATTTCATCTATGCTCTGAACTTCCTGCATACTGTTTTGTAGCTCCCATGTTTTCTGTGCCATGCTACTCCCTGCCATGTTGACAACCTATTCTCACTACCTCTCTAAAATATCAAGTAATACTAGAAAGAAAACTAGTGCGCTATCAAACGTGGAATATTTCAAAAACCTGTAATAATAACATCATCTCAAAGCAGTAGCCCTTGCTCATCCATTCGTTCGGGGAGCCATGACACTGGACTGTACCATGTTATGAGGAAGGGGAACATACACATTTAAAAAAAATAAAAAGTGACCGTGGGGTTTTTGTTCAGTTAATGAGTATACACATAAAATCATCGAATTAATTAAAAAATGCATGTCCCTAACAAATAAACTTATGCTTGTATTCATCAACAGCCACGAAAACCCATTAACGTGATGGTTTAGTCCAAATAACACAGACGATCTGATAGAAATGGTAATACTGACATCTTCTGGGGGAATATGTGAATGCTTTTCACTTATTTATTAGAAACGAAGTCATTCTTACATTTCAATTAGGTTAGGAAGGCAAATATACCTTGGAAATGATGTAGATATGTTTGTGAAAATATCTCGACCTATTCAATGTGTGTTTAATGAGTTGAAGATGATTGTCCTGTTCATTGGCTACATTTGACTAAGATCCTACAGCATGTTGCCACATTTTGATAATTTAACACCTCTCTTTCCTAAACTACAGGTGCAGGACCCAGAGACTGTGAGTCCTGCTGCACTTTATTCCCCCCAGCCATCCCAAAGGCCCAGCATAACATCCAGTTTAACCATGGAGGCCAGCCTCCAGCGACTCCCATCCAGGAGGGATGCTGCCACCCTAACCAACAGAGGGACAGGGACAGAGGGTCAGGCCCCACGAGGGCGGAGGCGCTGAGAGCTCCACAGACCAGAGTCTTTGGAAGGCTGGAAGAGAAGGCCCAGAAGGAGAAGCAGGTGTAGAGTACAGTAGTACAACTCTGAGGAGGACCTTTCCACAGAGGAAGAGAAGGAGGAGGAGGAAGAGGAATTTGAGTTCTTGGAGAGGAGGAGACCCAGAAGAAGCCGAGAGCCAGAGTTCACTGGGAGAACAAAGAGGATGATAATCTATCACAGCCCTGACAGGTACTTCTCATGAGAGATTTTCTATCAGCAAACTACCTGCTGCTGTGAAAACTGCATTTAAAAAAAAAGGGATGGATTATGCTCATTGTAATCTTCCTGTTTAACATTGTAATTCATTTCTATGGCAGAGTTGTGCAGGAGAGGAGGGAGGTGGAACCCCATGTTGTCCATGAAGAGCACATCAGAGAACAGATCAGAAGTAGGCAACACCAAAACCCAAAACTGAGCCACTGCAATTAAACATATTAGATCAGTCAGGGCTTTATTGCTTAACTGATATTGAGGGTAGATGTACAGTTGGCACTTTAGCACAGTTGGCCACCACATGTATAAAACCTCTCTGTATTGATTGTGGAGGGAGACTACAATGGAAAACTGTAATGCACAATATTTGTGTTCAGTCCCCGTCTCGCCGGCTTGTTTATTTATTGCATTTCATTGTTGCATTTTATTGTCATACCATGTACAGTACCAGTCAAAAGTTTGGACACACCTACTCATTCAAGGGTTTTTCTTTATTTTTTACTATTTTCTACATTGTAGAATAATAGTGAAGGCATCAAAACTATGAAATAACACATATGGAATCATGTAGTAACCAAAAAAGTGTTAAACAAATTTAAATATATTTTAGATTTTAGATTCTTCAAAGCAGCCACCCTTTGCCTTGATGACAGCATTCCACATGCTTGGCATTCTCTCAACCAGCTTCACCTGGAATGCTTTTCCAACAGTCTTGAAGGAGTTCCCATATGCTGAGCACTTGTTGGCTGTTTTTCCTTCACTCTGCGGTCCAACTCAGTTACAGTTACAACTCAGGTTGGTGATTGTGGAGGCCAGGTCATCTGATGCAGCACTCAATCACTCTCCTTGATCAAATAGCCCTTACACAGCCTGGAGGTGTGGTGTGTCATTGTTCTGTTGAAAAACAAATGATTGTACCAATAAGCGCAAACCAGATGGGATGGCGTATTGCTGCAGAATGCTGTGCTAGCAATGCTGGTTAAGTGTGCCTTGAATTCTAAATAAATCACTGACAGTGTCACCAGCAAAGCACCATCACACCTCCTCCACGCTTCACGGTGAGAACCACACATGCGGAGATCATCAATTAATTAACCTACTCTGCGTCTCACAAAGACACAGTGGTTGGAACCACACATCTCAAATTTGGACTCATCAGGCCAAAGGACAGATTTCCACCGATTTAATGTCCATTGCTCGTATTTCTTGGCCCAAGTAAGTCTCTTCTTTTTATTGGTGTTCTTTGGTAGTGGTTTCTTTGCGGAAATTCGACCATGAAGGCCTGATTCACGCGTCTCCTGTGAACAGTTGATGTTGAGATGTGTCTGTTACTTTGGCTGCAATTTCTGAGGCTGGTAACTCTAATAAATGTACCATCTGCAGCAGAGGTAACGCTGGGTCTTCCTTTCTTGTGGTGGTCCTCATGAGAGCCAGTTTCATCATAGCGCTTGATGGTTTTTGTGACTGCACTTTAAGAAACTTTCAAAGTTCTTCAAATTTTCCGCATTGACTGTCCTTCATGTCTTAAAGTAATGATGGACTCTCGTTTCTCTTTGCTTATTTGAGCTGTTCTTGCCAACTTACCTGGTAAAATAACGGTAAAATAAAAAAATAAATAAAAAATGTGGATTTCTGTATACCCCCCTACCTTGTCTGTATACCACCCCTACCGAGTGGCACAGTGGTCTAAAGCACTGCATCTCAATGCATGAGGTGCCACTACAGTCCCTCGTTCTAATCCAGGCTGTATCACATCCGGCTGAGATTAGGAGTCCCATAGGGCGGCGCACAATTGGCCCGGCGTTGTCCAGGTTTGGCTGGGTTAGGCCATCATTGTAAATAAGAATTTATTCTTAATTGACTTGCCTAGTTAAATACAGGTTAAATAACACAACTGATTGTCTCAAACGCATTAAGAAATTCCACAAATTAACTTTTAACAAGGCACACCTGTTAATTGAAATGCATTCCATGTGACTATCTCATGAAGGTGGTTGAGAGAATTCCAAGTGTGCAAAGCTGTCATCAAGGAAAAGGGTGGCTACTTTGAAGAATCTAAAAGACAGACACTCACTTCAATTCCATCATTGGAGCTGCATTTATCTGACTGGCAATGTGATGGATCTTTACTCTTTAGTTTCTGGGTCACTGGGTAGAGAGAAGACTGCAGTCAGACACTGGGATATGTTGTGGTAGTGTGTGAGGTGCTGGTGATGGTGCAGGCTAACTTGGATGTGGCTGCAAGGAGGATTGGTTAAGCTGTGTGTTTTATGAGGTGGTTCATTGATTAGGTGAACTGAACTGCAGACGTTTACCTAGGTACTGTCTATCTGTGTAACAGTGTAACTGTTCTCCAGTTTTGTGATGCCTGCGGCCATGAAGACCGCCGGGAGATCCAGATCTGATTCAGCCAACAAGGAAGGACAAGGCCGAGTTTGTACCCGGACTCATCCTCATAAATGGGCATCAAGGGGCCCGGTGGGTGTCCTTAGCACAGGACTTGCATGTCTTCCACTTTGTCTAGAGACCTGCACACAAGTTATCCACTCACACCAATTAATCACACAACTCATTGCTAAGTAGCACAGATTTTTTAGTTTTAAGTTGTTTAAAGAACCAGAAGAGGGCACCCTAAGCAAGCATTGAAAGCTGTGTGTAGGCTATACACTGAGTATACCAAACATTAAGAACACCTTCCTAATATTGAGTTGCAACCCCCTTTTTCCTTTCAGAACAGCCTGCATCTCAAAGGCACTTTTGCCTTGCCCATTCGCCCTCTGAATGGCACACACACAATCCAGGTCTCAATTGTCTCAAGGCTTAAAAATCCTTTGTATTTAACAAGTGACATCAATAAGGGATCATAGCCTTCACCTGGATTCACCTGGTCAGTCTATGTCATGGAAAGAGCAGGTGTTCTTAATGTTTTAGACTGTGTACATACACAGACTGTGTATCTGTGTATGTCTCTCACAACTAGTGATATTGTGTTGATAGGGTTACCCATAATGTTTCATGTCTTTCTTCAGAGGAGCCGATCAGCATGTTGTAGCTCTCCCTGGGGCTGAGCTGGGTGTTGGAGCGATAGAGGCCAAAGCAGTCCAAGGAGAGTGTGTTGAACTACCAGGAAGCCCTGAGACAACAGGTAGGCTAGACATTGAAACATGTATTACATTTTTGTTTAAACTAGGAAAACCCCATTGACATAAACAATCTCACAGGACAGTAAATGCTTTCAGGACATTACAATACAATGAGACGTGTATGTGTGAAATACTCAGGTGGTCTCCAGCCAACCACACCTTTTATACACCATAAATCACTCACACCTGTTGGCAGGGAGAGGGACTCATTTTGTCTCCAGCTGTGGAATGGAGGTGAGGTAAGTGTGATGGAGAGATGTGATAGCCGTACTCTCATTAGTGTGATAAAAGTCTGCCCTTCTCTTGTCCTTACCTCAGCTCACTGACTTTCTCGCTATCTCTCCCCACTTCTCTCTCCCCCTTCCACTTCTCTCTCTCAAGAGAGTGAAGGATAAACCATGAAATATTGATTGAATTCCATCTCCAGTTTGTTAGTCATCACAGTATTATGTGTACCAATAACTGCATATTTGGGAAAGAATGCATCTGTTTTTTCCCATGTTTCAAACTGCTTTGCTTTGTTGTGCACCACTGAACACACCCCTGGCTCCCAGGCTGTTTTCTGAAGAAGGATAAGTTAAGTGTAAAGAGGCACATTGAGATGCTAACGTTGCTATCTAGCTGTGTTTCTCTCTGCTGATTCTAGAGGAACAGGAAACCAATGACTCAGATTAGTGATAGACTGCAATATTTTGACGGGAAGAGATCAGGCGAGAGCAAAGTCAGCACTTTTCCAAGGTAAAAGGAATAACTGCAGGAATACCACAAGAGCAACATAAAAAGGCCTTTCATGTCATACATACTGTAGAGCTCAGTTTGAATATTTTGCAATAGATTCAAGTTTTCAACCATCCGTTGTTCGAGATGTGAAATAGAGAGGTAGGCGGAGCTTTGGAAAATTGAATGTTCTTATCTTTCAAATAAAATGAGCTTTAATGATCAGTAGTTAATGGCACCTTTCCATCCCTGGGTGCAGATCCAGGAAAGAAAGGAGCGATAGAGACAGGAGAGGAGGAAGAGGGATTTACGATGCCAAGATCGAGGCAGAAATGAAGGCCTAGGACCCCCTGGGGAAGGAGGGGCCCTTCTCAGAGATGACAGGGGAAACCTCATCAGTACGTCATTTTTGATTTACTCCATAGTCCTCTTTAATTACTCTCTCTCTGTTCACTTTATAGTGACTGTAAAACCAAAATGATAACTTCTCTGAATTTGACTATGACACCTTTGGTTTCAGTCACTTTGTTAAATCTAAGCCTCTGGGTTATTTCTCTGTCAACATCTCTGGCCCTGGTATGAAGAGGCATTGTAGCTGAATCTGTGAGTCACCACTGCGTTGAAAGTGTCTCTGTAGCTGATGACGATGCCTCCAGGTGATCTGAACAGAATGCACAGGACCAACGAGGAGGAGTACGTGAACCCAGAGTCCAGGGACAGGTGACGGCCACAGGGCTCTGTAGGCAGGAGTGAAGGACCTAACCCCAGGCAGGACTGGGTACCCTCTGCCCAGCGAGTAACAGGTAGCCCAACTCTCACAGCCACTCAGTAAAGGTCTGAGTTTTCACTTTACTTTGTGTGTATGTGCATTGATGAGTCACCCCTCTCATCCGTCCCTGCTGGTTTTTCCTTGGCCCAGCTGTCCCAGTTTGCCCGAGGCAACGTGTTCAGTGATCAGGACACTCCACAGCAGCTCCAGGAGCAGGACACGTTCAGGCAGAGGTGTAACATGTTCACAATACACTGGATACTGTAAAATATGACTTGGTGTTGTATTGAGCCATCTGAATGTGAGTTGGACTCTCTCCTTTATGCAGAGCCAGAAGGATCCTTCCCCTCCTAACCCAGACTTGCAGAAGAGACTGGGCAAGCAGCTCCTCACTCCCAGATCTCTCTCTGCTATCAGCCAGCTCTCCTCTAGGCCCAGGCACTTGAATGTGTCGAACATCCACAGGCCCAGGCGCTATAGCTTTATTCTGACTCCGCTTTCATCCCTGGAACAATACACTCACTGTCGGTGTACGGTTGTGAACTTAACATGCATATTTTATAGTGGCGACTGTGGTGTGTTTTGAGGTGTTGGATCATGTTCCATACTGTTGTGCTGTGCCCAGGCGTAGAGGGCACCCCCATGGGGACATGTTTGAGATGGCACGCCACCCAACTCTGGAGTAGCTGCTGCAGCTGCTCACGTCAACATGAAGAACACCAGGGAGTTCAACCAGCTCAAATACAGAGGTATGACAATGACAGTCTTTATGCTATTAAAAACAAGAAACTACATTTTAAGTGAGAAGTAGGCATCAGCCTGAAGCCCAAAAAGAAAGGAAATTCACATGAGCATCATAATGCCTACTACACCTATGCTCCACCAAGGTTTTACAGCACACAGCTTTGAGGTCCAGACCCCGGACAATAATAACTGGACATTAATCTTTTCCCTCCATTCTTCTCATTCCCTTATTAATGCCCTCGCCCAGATCAAATATAGAGATGAATTGACACCACCATCCCATGCATTTAAAGGCCTATACCCAATTTATGAGCCTCTTTTCATATTTTTCTAGAAGAATAACTATGATCCATTCCTGTTCAGCTTGGCTGGATGTGCAGCCCTCATCAAGCCCCTCTGTCTCCTCTCCTCTTTGCCATGGCATTACTCTGATGAGGTCATGGGGCGACTCATCATTAAAGCCATCCATCAGTAACGGACAGTTTGGCAGCGTAAACACAGGGCTTAAACTAAGGAAATTGACTTTGAATGGATTCCCAGTACTGAGTTTATATGGGGGTCCAGAGAACACTTCAGACACGCAAACATACAAAACCGGGGTTAGAAAAGTGGGAGATATAGAAGCCCTGTGTACAACAACAGTTGGGTGTGTGTGTACGCTGCAGGGTGATGACAACACTGTATGCCTGTGTGTTGAGTACACTACAGTGAGTGGACACACATTGCTTTTGCCTGTGAGCAGATCGTCTCTTGCTTCCATTACTATAGCTCACCAGAGGCCTACCTCTTCCTCTCCCTTGCGGAGAATGGGACAAGGCATGAGAAGTCTTGCTCCTCTCTGCTTGTCTACGTTCCTCCTAGTCCATCTGTAGCTCAGTGTTTAGACTGCAGAGTAGCTGAGTCACCATGGCCTTGGCTCAGTCAGTATAGACTGATGGAAGAGGGGAGGGGTTGACAATAGGATTAGGTCTAGATGCTCTTCACCCCCATATAAGGTCAGTGTCGACTATCAGTTTCATCTTGGCCACAGCTGAACTAGTCCTGTAAGTGCACAGCACTCCCTGCTGGTTTAGCCTCTCATCATAATGAGCGCTGGCCAGAGAGTCCCTCTGATTGGCTGGTGTGGGAGGAAATCCACTATGATAGGCTAATCTGGGCCCATCTGTACCTCTAATGGCAACAATAGTGCTGTATCAGTACACATGACTACCGCTGCACTCACTGCCTGACATCTGTGTCATGGTGAGGATGTGGTAATCCTGGATGCAGGGACTGAGTTGTGTGTGTTACAGACAGCGCATCTCATCAGGAGGTGCATCACGTGTGCCCCAACCCCCCCAGTGACAAACACAGTCTGGACATCCAGCAGCAGGCTCTGCTCAGGGAGCAACAATGCAAGATCAGGATCATGAGGAGAGTCAGGTCAGACACACTGTCTAACTCATCTGTCTAACTTGGTTTTTATAGGTGTCTGACAGTCTGTGTTGATCCTCTCAGAGTGAGAAAACAGTCCGAGACCACCAAAGAGTCTCTTTATTGGAGTCAGAGAGTGCTGTTATTGGTGAGCCTGCTGGTCAAACAACCTGTTTTTGTAGAGGACACATGACTTGAGTCAGTGACAGACAAACTGTCCTCCTGAGGATATGCTTACTGGAAGGAATGAATAGTAATACATTATTACACTGAGGTGGATATGGGAGGAACACACACACACACACACACACACACACACACACACACACACACACACACACACACACACACACACACACACACACACACACACACACACACACACACACACAGGTGCCTGCCAGTGCCAACACGGCATAGGCCAAGCCATGGCGCCCACACAGCTGGTAGCAGTCCTGACAGAGCAGAAAGCCTGTGCCAGCTGCAGGGTGGTAGTAACATGGCCTTGGTCCGGCTGAAGGGGGAGAGAGGAGAGCAGGCAGGGAATGTGTTTCTGAGAGTCTACTGCACAATGCAGAAAAAACTTCTTTTTTTCTGATATTACTGAAGAATAACATGAGAAGATTGGATAAAATATAAACATAATATACCTCCAATATTGCTATGCCTTAGTATTTTAGACGGCGTAGCATTTTTACTAGTTAAGGTTGGGAGAGACATCATCCCACCTTGCCTGTTAGGTGATGTAATGTAAATGTGTTACAGTGCTACGTCCTCAGACGATCCTAACTGGAAGCAGGGTCCCCATCCCAAGGGCCAGGGCAGCCCAGGTTGACCTGAGGTCCAGACAGCCCTCAGCCCAGGAGAGGGAGAGGAGAAGGCCTGCCGTAAGGAGAGACTTTGAGGATGTAAGAGGCTATTCCAGAGAAGAGAAGGGCATGTTGCTTCAGTTGAGTCATCATCACATAATTACAGTGCCACTTCAACAGTCCATTAATGTCCTCAATCTGAGAAGGGCCTTGGGGAAACGTTTCTGATAATACACAACAGTCCCTCTTTTTTTAGGCATTAGAATGTTTTTCATAAATCCTGTAAGACAATGGCCAATACACATTTTCTCTGTAGTCTGTACTAACCCGTTCTGCTGTACTGACAGATGTTTCCATGCTGTGGTCCAGAACATGGTGACTGCTGGTTGTCAGAGCGATGACAAGGGCCAACCGGATGCCCAGTCTCTGTTCTCTGTGACAAGCCTGTACGTGGAGGGGACCGCATGTACAGGCTTGTGATAGAATGACGAGGTTGGATGTAAGGTCTCAAAGCACCACAAACTGCAACTTATTCAATGCTGCAACTCAATATAGGCTTTTTGATAGAATGTCATGAGAAATGCAAATGTAGGTATCTAAGTTAGGATTGGGCCATGAGGTGTCTGTCTGTTTGAATGACGTCTCTCTGGTCTCCAGGGGGGCTGTCAGCCGATGAAGGGGATGACCTCTTACTGCGGTCCACCCCGTACTACCCGGTCAGGCATGTGTCCATGGAGACTGTTGCCACAGAGCGCTGGCTACGGCCCGGCACGTCAGACACGCTAAAATTGTTTGGGGCTGGTCAGAACCGGACAGAGACCGGTTACCCACATCCTGGATGGGGAGTGGGATGGGCCCTCCACCTAACATGGATGACCCCTTTCATCTACACATAGTATCCCATTCCCTTCATAGCTTACTACTTTTGACTAGAGTTTGAGGTCTATATTTTATATGCAGTCGATCCCCAATACAAATTTGACAAAATGAACATGGTCTATTTCTGTGTCTGCATCAGAAGAGAGCAAAAAACATCCATGTTTGTGTTTTTATGCAGAAAAACATCTGAATGTAGCTTATGCATGTGTGAATTGTTTAATCAGCCACCAGGGCAGACGTCCAAATGGAGATGAGGTAGTAGCAGAGATATTTCAGTCTCTGTATACAACAGCTCCATGTAGTGGGTAGGAGCAGGGCAGCGTCTGCTGTGTGATATGGCTACAGCTGCAGGAGTAGGACTACAGTATGGAAGAAGTATAGCCTCTGGTCTGCTGATGTAAGTAACTATGGTAACCTTTTGACTGGTTTGGTCTGCTGATGTAAGCAACTATGGTAACCTTTTGACTGGTTTGGTCTGCTGATGTAAGCAACTATGGTAACCTTTTGACTGGTTTGGTCTGCTGATGTAAGCAACTATGGTAACCTTTTGAATGTACTTTTGCAGAATTAATGTTTTTAAAACATGTGAAATGTGTATCTGGTGTTGAAATGTTTGTATGTAGCAAGAAAATGTGTGTTCATATACAGTATAGAAAGTTTTTATAATCTTGTCTTTGTCCAGACTGGTCCTTGGTGCTCAATCCTTTCCTCTTAAGACAGACTCATATAGTCCAATCAAATGGTCAAACAAATCAAGTTCAAAAACTTTATTGACCTATAACCTGATTAGAATGTCGGATGATGACCAGTTTTGTACAGGAAGTTGTACAGAAGTCTTTTTTCAACATAGAAAACTTTACATTTCTGTACCATATACATTTTGTTTTCTACATCCAATCCACACACCATCCAGAAGTCTTATTTTAAAGCACAGCTAACATTCTTCATTTACTCTATACATACAGCCTGTCCCCAAACCAAAGAAAATTAAATATATTATTAATTTATTTTAATTTGTACACACTGAAAACTAACTTCAAACATAAACATACCTGTGACTCAGAAGCAGCTCATATCAGGGGCCTATTCAGAAGCATTGCAGATATAAATATTGTATATAGAGCAGATAATTACTTTCATTACATGAAAGAAAATCATATCTACACAATACATTTCTAGCTGAGCGTTGTGTAACGTTGCAACCTCCTGAACAGGCCCATAGTTGCTATTTTTCCTTCCAGTTTTAGGAAGAGCCCAGTTATCGACAATCAGTTAAAAAGCCTCAGAACATATCAATTGAATATTTTAACCCTTCACGTTCTGTCGTGTCGTCATTCAATTACAAATCTCATATAGGACAATCTGCAGGAGAGGTGGTCCAGTAAATCAATTATCACAAAAGTAAAAATCTCCAGTGTATTCAATGATGAGATCAGGGCCTAGATTCAATCAGATCAGCATTAACCGGCGATAGACAGCCGCATAGCAGATGTTTTGGCGGTGTCTGAGGTGGAACTGCATTGGAGCCCTCAAATCGGTGAGCAGCTGCTCTAACGATCAATGCCACACCCGCCCCACTCGCGTTAGTTAACAACGAGAAAGTGTACGCTATATAGAAATAATCAAACTAAATAATGAGGATTTCTATCAGCCTAATCGAGGTGTAGATTACATCTCACATTCCAGTGTTCCAACTTGTAAACAAGGCTGCGTGGGATTTGTGTTAATGCGACTCCGTGCAGCCATTGGCAATGTCCGCTTTAGATATAATGCCAGGAGTCACTTGTGGATTTGACAGCTCTAATGCAGTTGCACCTCCGACTCCGTCAAAACAACCGCTATGCGGATGTCAGCTAAAACGGATCTGATCGACTCGAGCCCTAAGTGCAGCAAAATCCTGTGAAAAAACTAAACAAAACACAGAAATAAAATCTAGTGTTATCAGATTATATGACAAAGCGGCTTTTCTGTACTTCGTTTTTTCATCCACGAGGTGATTGCCGCTAACGTTAGCCATCAGCGGTGCAGCCAGGAAAAGATCAGAATTATCATCGAGTAACAAATGTCACATTTCATATCACTGAATATTCGTCAATTGCATTGCATGATGTACGTGTAGCCATTTCATTCTCTAGAATCGCTTTTAAGGATACAGTAATGTCAAGAAGCAAACCCGTTTTAAATATATTTTGACTCTGAGGGATAGTTATTCTGCAGTCGTTAGAGAATCAGATCTTCATGTACAAGGCCAAGCCATTCTTCCATGATATGAGAGGCTTCGGGTATAAGTAGCCCATAGGATCTAGGATCAGTTTGACCTCCCAATATTATAACCTTAACTATAGGGGGGAATGCAAAAACTGGCCTTAGATCAGTGTCTAGGGGCAACTTCAACCTACTCTGATACACTACATGGCCAAAAGTATGTGGATTCGACTATTTCAGCCACAGCTGTTGCTGACAGGTGTATAAAATCAAGCACACAGCCATGCAATCTCCATAGACAAACATTGGTAGTAGAATTGCCTTACTGAAGAGCTCAGTGACTTTCAACGTGGCACCGTCATAGGATGCCACCTTTCCAACAAGTCAGTTCGTCAAATTTCTGCCCTGCTAGAGCTGCCCTGGTCAACTGTAAGTGCTGTTATTATGAAGTGGAAACGTCTAGGAGCAACAACGTATCAGCCGCGAAGTGGTAGGCTACACAAGCTCACAGAACGGGACCGCCGAGTGCTGAAGCGCGTAGAGCATAAAATCGTCTGTCCTCGGTTGCAACAATACCAAGTTCCAAACTGCCTCTGGAAGCAACGTCAGCACAAGAACTGTTCATCGGGAGCTTCATGAAATGGGTTTCCATGGCTGAGCAGCCATACACAAGTCTAAGATCACCATGAGCAATGCCAAGTATCAGCTGGAATGGTGTAAAGCTCACCTCCATTGGACTCTGGAGGAGTGGAAACATGTTCTCTGGAGTGATGAATTACCCTTCATCATCTTGCAGTCCGAAGGACGAATCTGGGTTTGGCGGATGCCAGGAGAACGCTACCTGTCCCAAAGCAGTGCCAACTGAAAAGTTTGGTGGAGGAGGAATAATGGTCTGGGGCTTTTTCATGGTTCGGGCTAGGCCCCTTAGTTCCAGTGAAGGGAAACGTTTAACGTTTCAGTGTACAATGACATTCTAGACGATTCTGTGGCAACAGTTTGGGGAAGGCCCTTTCCTGTTAAAGCATGACAATGCCCCTGTGCACAAAGTGAGGTCCATACAGAAATGGTTTGTCGAGATCGTTGTGGAAGAACTTGACTGGCCTGCACAGAGCCCTGACCTCAACCCCATCAAACACCTTAAGGATGAATTGGAACGCTGACCGCGAGCCAGGCCTAATCGCCCAACATCAGTGCCCAACCTCACCAATGCTCTTGTGGCTGAATGGAAGCAAGTCTCCACAACAATGTTCCAACATCTAGTGGAAAGTCTTTCCAGAAGAGTGGAGGCTGTTATAGCAGCAAAGGGGGGACCAACTCCATATAAATGCCCATGATTTTGGAATGACACGTTCGACAAGCACTTGTCCACATACTTTTAGCCATGTAGTGTATATGGGAGGTGCCATTTTCTGTCACATGACCAGTCAGGTTCACAGTAGAGACACCTTGGAGTTTCCTGTACCGTTAGTTGGGGATTCTGGGTAACTGCCAAATCCAGAAGGGTGAAGTCTGGTCAGATGCACCCTTCATAGTACCCTGGGGGATGGGAGACCATAGTCCTAAAGGGTTGGTAGACAAACCCAAGGCAAGCGGGGAGGAGGACTTCCAGAACTCCAGGCTTCCCTAGTCAGAGGTCTCGCAGCCAGCCCGCTACAAGTGCACAATCACTGGGCTTCCTCTCCAGCCACCACCCCCCTCTCCACCTCAACTTCCTGCTCTGCTTCTGGTTCTGCAGGTAGTTCAGGCAGCTGGGCGATCTGGAACACGATGCCGATGCGTAGGTAGAACTTCCGCAGCACAGCCCGCAGTTCTGGGATTAGATCAACCTGCATGATCTCACACAGCAGAGGATAGTACCTGGACGCATGGGCCTTGAACTGTGGAAAGAGAGAGAGACATAAAACATCTACCTACAGATTCATCTCCATTCAAAGACAGGGTTAGGTCTTCTTGTCGCTGACAATGACTTGACCAAATCAGTGGCCTGTCTGAATGTTGTTAATGGTTGACATCCTTACCCTGTCATCACTGATCTTCAGGACCTTGGTGAGGAAGAGGAGCAAAAGGTTGGTCCAGGCTTCTCTGTGGCTCTCTGATGTTAGAGTCAGGAAGTAGGCTACTGCCTCACTGCACACACTAGAGGGAAAGATCTTGATAGACTCATTGACCTTATGAAAACTGTTCAGCGACACAGAAATGAGATGCGATTCACAAATTATTTAGCAGCAAGACTAAATTCACAGCCAACATGAAATTATTTGACTCCACACCAGCCACAAGGAGAGGAGCAGCTGTGACCTCTGACCTCTAACCCTCACCTCAAACAGAACCTCCATCTCTCCCTCCCGTCCTGTCATCTCCTCCCTTCTTCACAGCCCCCTTACAATCCATGAGCTAATCACCTCCGAAATCTGCTTAGCCCTCGTAAGCACCTTACTGGGAATCAACTCTGCATGTCGGCTGTCCTCTCTCATCTACCGTGCCATGCTATACTAGTGTGGTGTGTGTGCTGTCCTCTCTCCTCTACCATGCTATACTAGTGTGGTGTGTGTGCTGTCCTCTCTCCTCTACCATGCTATACTAGTGTGGTGTGTGTGCTGTCCTCTCTCCTCTCCTCTACCATAGAGAGAGATAGCCCTTACTGGGATCAACCTGCATGTCGGCTGTCCTCTATCTACGATGCTTGCTACTACTAGTGTGGTGTGTGTGCTGTCCTCTCTCCTCTACATGCCTATACTAGTGTGTGTGTGTGCTGTCCTCTCTCCTTACAATGCTATAACTAAGTGTGGGTGTGTGTGCTGTCCTCTCTCCTTCTACCATGCTATGCTATACTAGTGTGGTGTGTTGTGGCTGTCGTTCTCCTCTACCATGCTATACTAGTGTGGTGTGTGCTGGCTGTCCTCTCTCTCTACCATGCTATCTATATACTAGTGTGGTGTGTGTGCTGTCTCTTCCTCTACATGCTATTACTAGTGTGGGTGTGTGTGCTGTCCTCTCTCTCTCCTCTACCTATGCTATACTAGTGTGGTGTGTGTGCTGTCCCTCTCCTCCTTACCGATGCTATACTAGTGTGGTGTGGTGTGCTGTCCTCTTCCTCTACACTGCATGCTATACTAGTGTGTGTGTGTGGCTGTCCTCTTCCTCTACATGCTATACTAGTGTGGTTGTGTGGCTGTCCTCTCTCCTCTCCTCCTCTACCATGCTATGCTATACTAGTGTGGCGTGTGTGCTGTCCTCTCTCCCTCTACCATGCATAACTACGTGTGGACGTGTTGGCTGTCCCTCTCCTCTACCTCCATGCTATACTAGTTGGTGCCTTTGTGCTGTCCTCCTGCTCCTCCTACATGCTATACTAGTGTGGTGTGTGTGCGTCCTCGTCTCCCTTACCCATGTACTATACTAGTGTGGTGTGGTGTGCTGTCCTCTCTCCTCTACCATGCATGCTATACTAGTGTGGTGTGTGTGCTGTCCTCTCTGTCCTGCTACATGCTGATGCTATATCTAGTGTGGTGTGTGTGCTGTCCTCCTCCTCTACCATGCTATACTAAGTGTGGTGTATGTGCTGTCCTCTCTCCTTACCATGCTATGCTATACTAGTGTGGTGTGTGTGCTGTCCTCTCTCCTCTACCATGTATACTAGTGTGGTGTGTGTGCTGTCCTCTCTCCTCTACTACCTGCTATGCTATACTAGTGTGGTGTGTGTGCTGTCCTCTCTCCTCTACCTATGCTATACTAGTGTGGTGTGTGTGCTGTCCTCTCTCCTCTACCATGCTATACTAGTGTGGTGTGTGTGCTGTCCTCTCTCCTCTACCATGTAACTATATCTAGTGGTGGTGTGTGTTGCTGTCCTCTCTCCTCTACCATGCTATGCTAGTATCGTGGTGTGTGTGCTGTCCTCTCTCCTTACCATCTATGCTATACAGTGTGTGTGGCTGTCTCTCCCCAATGTATTAGTGTGGTGTGTGTGCTTGTCTCTCTCCTCTACGTGCCATGCTATACTAGTGTGGTGTGTGTGCTGTCCTCTCTCCTCTACCCGTGCCATGCTATACTAGTGTGGTGTGTGTGCTGTCCTCTCTCTCTACCATGCATGCTATACTAGTGTGGTGTGGTGTGCTGTCCTCTCTCCTCTACCATGGATGCTATACTGTAGTGTGGTGTGTGTGCTGTCCTCTCTCCTCTAGTGCCATGCATACTAGTGTGTGCTGTGCTGTGCTGTCCTCTCTCCTTACCTGTGCCATGGCTATATCTAGTGTGGTGTGGGTGCTGTCTCTCTCCTCTAACCGTGCATGCTA